>NC_137012.1:7216940-7324440 GCF_032717465.1 Coenobita brevimanus
GCATTGGCTATTAGGCTATTATTGTTGTTCTTGTTGTTAAAACTATTATTATTATTATTATTATTATTAATGGTATTTCAATATTTCTTCCCATACCCCCGTTACCATTATAGTCTTCCACAGTTATTCAGTTATTTTCAAATTATTGCTTAAACATGCTTTCTTTTCCCTCACCCACCAAAAGTCCAATAAATCTCGCCTGGACACTATTGCCTGAAGAGAGAGAGAGAGAGAGAGCTACGGCAAAATTGAATCCTCTTTCAATAATTATTCAGTACTCTCTCTCTCTCTCTCTCTCTCTCTCTCTCTCGCATAATTTCGGTGCCGTCTCCTTTATAACGTTATTGCTTTGCTGTGTTTTACTATAATTTGACCTAAAATTGGCATCGCTCCAACTTCAATGCTGAGTTGATGCTATTCGCGAAGTGCAACAGAAAGGACCTAGAAACGGAGTACTGTCTTTTATTTATTTATTTTCTTTTTTGCCACTGAGCTAAGTGAAATAAACTGCCAAATGAAGAAATCTGAACCAAATTAGTGTAAAAGGACAATAGTTTCCAGTCAACTTAGAAAGAATATCTAGCAGCATAGGTGCTAATGAAGTAGTAGTAGTAGTAGTAGTATCAGTGGTAACAGCAGCATGTAGTAGTAGTAGTAGTAGTGCCAGCAGTAATAGCAGCATATATTAGTAGTAGTAGTAGTACTAGTAGTAGTAGTAGCAGTAACTCTTTCAGCTAGAAAAGTCTTTTCTTAGCTGAGATATAACTGTTTGATGGGTGGAGAATTGAAATGGAAAAATACGTCACTGAAGTGTAGGGGTTAAATTATTCTCATGCAATCCATCTATCTATCAGTGGTTTACTTTCACCGTGTTGGTGAGGGTATCCATCATGTGGTGGCATTGGTAAACCGGGCTGCGAAGCTGCCGGGTTATACAAACCAAGGCCTAGTGAGGCAGATAGAAACGACCCTCATCTCCCTCCCTATACCTCTTCCCCGAAAGAGAATGTTGAGATTCAGAGGGAACATAAAAGCACAAGAAAAGATAACTGCAGTAGGCCAGTTGGCCCACTAGGCCGCTGCGACAAGAATGACTAAACAAGCTGAGTGTGACACGAACAGCAAAGAAGGCTCTCCCCCACCCACAAAACTTCAGCTTCGGATTGCATTTGAGGTAAACCTTGGGTTACTACTACTGCTGCTGCTGCTGCTGCTACTGCTACTGATAATAATAATAACAATAATAATATTATTAACCCCTTCCCGTGCGGATAAGTTTCGCAAGTTCTCTGTGCTGTGATGCGCGGGCTTTCTCCTCTCCCCCCACCCCCCGGCCGCCGCGCGCTCCAAAAATGTGTATTCTCGGCTTATTTTCACCACCCAAACATATTTATTTTGCCACAAAACCCACATATTCCTGTTCGTCGATGTTTGTTCTACACGATAAGCAAAGAAAAAGAAACACTAAACGTATGTTCGGGCCTTCGGAATAAACATTCGGGATCGTTGATTTCACTCCCCAACATCATAAGTCGAATGTTTACTAATCAATCTCTACGTGTTATACAATCAGTCGAAAGAGAATTTTATTAGCCTTCGAATGGGGGGTGGGGGTCCTTTGATACGAGGTATGGTCTTCGAGTAATAAGCGAAAAAGTAAAACCCATTTCCGACAGATAACAACTTTTTTATTCGGGGAGCGTTTGCGAAGAACTTTTCTGGCACTGTTATGTTTTTATTTCATCATCCTATGCACAATTACATCCTCTTTTTCTCAGTAAAGAACGGTGATCCTAGGTCTCATAGTTTTCGAGAAAAATGCAAAAAACTACGGGGTATTTTCCTGCACGCTGACCCGCCGTCAGCCGTGCTCACGTTATTTTCCCGTAGCACGCTAACACTTTTATGCTTGCTAGCTACGCTTTCTTTGGTTTTATACCAACAACTATTTGATATAATTACTTCTGTTTTGTCTTCAGTCCTTTCAGAAACCACACATGGACACTAAACCTGTTGCTAGCAACTGAAACTGAAGCTGTACTTATTTCCCTGTCGTTTGTGTTGAGGTAAATGACAGTATGTATGTATATGTATAGATACTGACATAAATAGAGGTAATAGATAAATAAAAAAAGAATATCACGTACTTCTCCAGTGGCGATGATCTTCCTGCAGGACCACATCGGTTGGGAGGTGAGTTTTGTATACTGTGTGTGTGTGTGTGTGTGTGTGTGTGTGTGTGTGTGTGTGTGTGTGTGTGTGTGTGTGTGTGTGCGCGCGCGCGCTCCACTAGTAAAGGTACCGCTCGGTATGGTACTGGTCGAAACAATCACCCATGCAAAGCGGCACATCACATACAGGACACATGTTCCTTGTGTCCTACTTCACCCCCAACTTGAAGCACAAGGTACACCTGAGCCTCTTCTTGTCGGGGATCCTCGCCCGGTGGTGGCCCAGAGTGCGATCAAACCTCACATCGTCGTCAATCACCCGGCAATGCTTGCTTGGATACCCTCATGCTCTGTGGTCCTGTTGTGCGGGAGCTGCAGGCCCAGGGACGGGTTCTCCTGACGGATCAGCCACTGGAGGTGGTGGCAGTGCTGGCACCCCTAATGGGCCTCCTGCAGGTGGTGCTGGTGGTGATGGTGGCACGTGCTTGGCTTTCAGTTAATTTCATGTTCATGTTTAAATCACTAAGAAAATTAAATATCATTTTTCCTTAACTTCGGAGTTTATTGATTGTCAAATTAAGATTCTGTCGCCTGATAGCGGTGTGGTCAGAGCGTCTTAGGCAGAGTTACAATGTTCCATTGATTTGATCTCTATGAAAGAAATTGTATTTTTTTCGATCTTGTAATGCCAGGAACGGAATTACTGAACCACGGGAGCCTAGACTAAGACCCTTACACACAAAAGAGGCGAACAAGAGCTTTCTTATATATATACAGAGAGAGAGAGAGAGAGAGAGAGAGAGAGAGAGAGAGAGAGAGCCGCGTTGTTTGTTTGGTTGATTGTCCTTCAATCACACCCAAACCAAGGGTCAGAGACCTCCAAACCCATATATGTTCTGAATTAGGGTGACCCAAGGATGGTCCTAGGGGAGGTCAAAATTCAGATCTGAGTCATTTGAGGTCACCAGTAGTGTTCACCCTTTTGGTCCATGCAACGCTGTATTCTCCTGCAACCCAATTTTTTATATGGAGATTCACATGACATCAAGTCCGGACAAAGGCTATGTGAGGCTGACCTCCGAGTCATTTCAGGTCACTGGTCGGAGGCCATTTGAGGTCACCGGTTATACACCTTCGAACGACTGGACCCAGCAGCCCAAATGTTGTCATGGAGAATCGCATGACCTCCAGGTTGGACACAGGCTATGTGAGGTTGACCTCCGAAGTAATTTGAGGACACCGGTCGGAGGGCATTTGAGGTCACCGGTAATAGTAAACAAGTGCACACAAGTACTGTGCGATCATCTGCGAAAGCTGAAATAGAAAGTTCCTAGACCTCTTATAATCCCTCTTCAAAAGCATAAGAGGGACATGTCCTTTCTTGAGTAGTAAGATTGAACTAGAACAAATAGGATTAGAGTGTTCGCCTTTTCCCTGCTGGCATATACTGTATATATATATATATATATATATATATATATATATATATATATATATATATATATATATATATATATATATATATATATATATATATATATATATATACTTGGAGCCTCTGTGGTACAGTGGTAAAGTGTGCTTTTTCGTACACTGAAGAACGAAGGTTCGTGCCCCACCAGGGTAATAAACTTTGGGAACGTTCTTCTAGCCACGTACTGCATTGGCGGAGATCAGGGGTGCTGTGGTTGAACCAGTGTCGCATACTAAAGTATGCTTGCACCCAGGCGGCTTGCACGGGCCGATTACACATGGTTCACAGCCTACACACAAATCCAAAGCCACTACGACACTGCAATTACACTTACAAGCACTTCTCACCCTACATACAATCTCTACTAGACAGCCTAAGCCACTTGGTAAAGATACATTGGCTGTATCGTTCCCACTTCGGTAGGGATAGGCCGGTCCTGCAGTGGACACTCAAACGGCTGATGAGATGAGAGATGAGCTGATATATCCCATTGGATCCCAGGGGTGCTGGGCGAGGCATGGCACTGGGTGGGTACTAAGCGTACTGCCCTCTGCCTATCGGCTCATAGTCGCGAAGCTCATAGGTCCCTATCCGGGGGTTCCCTTCTTTATAAAGACTTGAAAAATCCCAATCAGGAAACCATTTACTAAGCTGGGTGGTAACCATAACACCAAATTATGGCGCCTGGTGGTTTAGTGGGTAATTATTGTGCTCCAATCTGAATGAGCCAGTGAAGGTTTATATCCAAGGGGTGGTTGGGGCTTATTGCTCGCGTAATGCCACTCAAGGATGAGTGAGGCTGGTCACTCTCATCTTAAATGTCAGGACCAACTGCCTAGCCCCGGCCCCATGGGGCAACACAGGATTGGATGATGGATGGATGGATGAAAAATCCCAGTTCTGTCCAGCATTCCGGACACCGGGCTCCAATGGGATATATATATATATATATATATATATATATATATATATATATATATATATATATATATATATATATATATATATATATATATATATACATATATATGCAGAAACTTTACTTCACCGTCAAGATATGTATGCAAAACATCTACAGGAGAAATGAAAGAAGGGACAGTGAGTACTTTCGTATATTACATCTTCAGACAGAAGATGTAATATACGAAACTACTCACTGTCGCTCCTTTCATTTCTCCTGTGGTTATTTTGCACACACACACACACACACACACACACACACACACACACACACACACACACACACACACACACACACACACACACACACACACACACACACACACATAGATATATATATATATATATATATATATATATATATATATTGTTACATAGCCTATGATTTCATCATCCTTTGTCTAATTTTAACGCACAGTTGCTGCATGTTTGATCACGAGCGTGTTCTGCCTCAGTCCCCCCCTTCTACCGTTATAGTAGAGTAAGTCGTCCTTTCTGTTATTCAGTGCGGGATTGTCGATCGTTTGTCCCCATCGCTTCATTTGCGCGTCCTTATTACAAGTTGTATCAAGCTCTCCTGGCTCCTATATAATGAGCTCAGTCTCTGCATCATTGCCACTTAGATCTGCTCCTCATTTTGTTCACATCTCTGTCCTCCCCTGTACAGATATTATTATTGTGAGTGCTCAAGAAGTCTCCAACCATCTAGCAGCTGTGTGTAATTTGAGTATAACTGTTATTGCATTTTTTCTTGTACTGTATAGCATAAGTTTAATTTGTAGGCCTAGTGAAGTTTTTGTAATTCATGTAGGGTTCTTTATGTCAGTCATTTTTGATAATAGTTTGTATCTGTAATTATTTACCTGGCATTCACTGAGTATTATCTGGTATCTCATTTTATCAGGGCTGACTTAGATAAATTTACTCTTGCTAATTTCGTGTTAATAGAGGCTATTGCAGTTAACCATATATTTAACCTGTTTTTGCCATTACATTATCCTTATGAGTCCTGAATGTTTTATTGTTAGTTTGAGCATTAAACTTTGACTTGTAATTTTACCTAACTCTTTGTTTTGAACCTGGAACTTTACGGGACAGTAGTGATTTTTAGTATTCTCACTTAAAGTGTACATTATCTTTCTCTGTTCCGTAACATAAATTTGGCGACCTCATATCAGGATATTCAGGATATTATCATAAGGATATTGTTTGATATTTTGTGACTGTGATATATTCATGATGGCTACTATTTCTACACTTGATGAAGCCAAAGATTTTTTGTCAAATGTGCAAACAGTGTGTGATATAGAAAACAGAACAAAGAATGAACTTAAGCTTGTTGCTCAACAATTGGGAATTGTTGTTCGCTCTCATCATTCTAAAGATCAAATTGTTGACATGATTAATGAAAGCTTGTTTAATGTAACTCCTCCAAATGAGCAAACGCAGATTGAATTAGCTAAGTTACAGCTAGCCCTGCAGGAGGCCCGTGCTAAGGAGGCTGAGTTTCACGCACAAGTTGAACTTGCTAGGATTCAGCCAGACCATGAGTATCGCATGAAACAATGTGGAACTGGATCATCAAGCTCTGATGATTTTGATGTGGCTAAAAATGTTAAACTTGTCCCTCCTTTTAATGAATCTGATGTAACTAAGTATTTTCAGTTGTTTGAGAGGGTAGCTACAGGTTTTAATTGGCCTAAGGAGTATTGGCCAGTACTCCTTCAAACTGTTCTCACCGGTAAAGCTCAAGTAACTTATGCATCTTTGCCTCAGGATCAGTCTGATAATTATGATGTAGTTAAGACCTTGATTCTTAAGGCCTATGAGCTTGTTCCTGAAGCTTATAGAGTAAAATTTAGGACAACTTACAAGCAAGATAAGCAATCCCATGTTGAGTATGCAAGAATCAAAGAAGATTTGTTAGAGCAGTGGTTAAATTCTAAGAATGTGGATTCTGATTTTGGTAAATTTAAGCAGATGATTTTGCTGGAGGATTTCAAAAGGTGTATTTATAAAGATGTAAGCCTATATCTTGATGAGAAAAGAATAGATAATTTGTCTGATGCTGCAGTTTTAGCTGATGAGTATGTTCTCACTCACAAGAGATATTTTAGAGGAAAAAGGAAAGCTGAGAGTCAGTACGTTGCCTCTACTCAGAGTACAGGTAACAGGAAAGAAAATAAAGATGATGTTTCTCAGGAAGTAAATACCAGCTTCACCTCTAGATTTCAGAAAAGTAAATGTACTTATTGTAGTAAGCTTGGTCATACTACGGAGAGATGTTTCAGGAGACAGCGTGATGTGAACAAAAGGAGTCTTTAAATATTCAGTCAATTGGTCTAGTGTCCACTCTTGAGAGTTCCCAGAATTCTTTAACTGAGTTAACTGAACCTGCTTTGAGGGGTAACTTAAATTCTCATGATGGAGCTCCTCTTTTGAGCAGTAACGTGGGTGACACTCTCAAGAGTTCATGTGCTAATTTCCTGTCTGATGGTTTTGTCAGTCCTCTGGACAGTAATGACAGGAAATCAGTTCAAATATATCGTGATACAGGTGCTTGCCAATCCCTTATGCTGACCAGTGTTCTAGGCTCTAATTTTAATTCCTCTGATGAAACTGTAATCTTACAAGGTGTAGGGAATAATTACTTCTCTGTTCCTCTGTGCAGAGTGAATTTAGAGTCTGGTTTTGTTAATGGTTCTGTTATGGTTGGGTTGGTTGAGACACTCCCAATGTCAGGTGTAACTTTCTTACTTGGAAATGATATTGGTGGAAGTCAAGTGTGTCCAGCTCCTCAGTTGTCTAGTGAGCCAGTGGCTGTGTCCCGGGATTGTGATGTCCCTGATGTGTTCCCTGCATGTGCTGTCACTAGGGCTAAGTCTAAAGTTACTGGTGATTTAGAGGATAATGATGATGATGATGTTATCCTAGCTGACACTTTTCTTGCTAATTTGGACCACTCACCAGATGAGGCAGTACCCCGTAGTGTTGATAACTTGTCTCGTCAAGAGTTGGTTGAGTTGCAGGTTGCTGACCCTGAGTTGAAAGGTCTAGCTAACTCTGCTTACAGTGAAGAAGAGTCAGCCGGTGCTTCTACTTGTTATTATGTAAAGTCAGGAGTACTTATGAGGAAGTGGAGACCCCAACAGCATCAGCCGACTGTGAATGGGAGGTTGTACATCAAGTTGTCATCCCTCGTGTTTGTAGGCAGGATATCATTAGAGTGGCTCATGATTCCAGTTTGGCAGGACACCTTGGAGTGAGGAAGACTGTGGCACGCATTTTGAAACACTTCTACTGGCCAGGTATCTTCAGGGATGTTTCCTGGTATTGAAAGTCTTGTCACACCTGTCAAGTTGTGGGGAAGTGTAATCAGACCGAAAAGGTTGCACCTCTAGTTCCCATTCCTCCTTTTGAGGCGCCTTTCACCCGTGTGTTGGTGGATATTGTGGGCCCTCTTCCTAAGACTTCTTCAGGATTTTCTTATGTGTTGACCATGATTGATATGGCTACTCGTTATCCTGAAGCCATTCCACTTAGAAATATCTCAGCAAAGAACGTGGTTAAGGAAATGCTAGGGTTCTTCACAAAGTTTGGTCTGCCCAAGGAGGTACAGTCAGACCGGGGAAGTAATTTCATGTCAAACGTTTTCAAACAGTCTCTGAAAGAGTTGGGCATCACCCAGATCACGTCTTCAGCTTACCATCCCCAGACCCAAGGAGCGTTGGAGAGATATCATCAAACACTCAAATCGATGCTCAAGAAATACTGTTTGGAACATCAGAAAGACTGGGATAAAGGTCTTCCATTCGTTGTGTTTGCTGCAAGAGAATCTCCAAATGAATCACTGGGCTTCTCACCTTTTGAACTACTGTTTGGCCATGAAGTAAGAGGACCCTTAAGCTACTCAAGGAATGCTGGCTGTCGGAGGAAGATGACGTCAACCTGCTGGAGTATGTGATGAATTTCAAAGAACGGCTGTCCACTGCTTTACAGCTGGCGAGAGAGAATTTAGGAGCTGCTCAGAAGATGAAGACTTGGTATGACAAGAAGTCCAGGTTACGCCACTTTCAGCCAGGAGATCAGGTTTTGATTCTGCTACCAGTTCATGGGCAACCTCTTCAAGCCAAGTTTAGTGGCCCTTATTTCGTGGAGAAGAAACTCAGTGATGTCAACTATGTCATCGCCACACCAGATCGTAGAAAGAGCAAGCAACTATGTCACATCAACATGCTAAAGTTATATCACAGGCGGGACGAAAATAATCCAGTCTGCACTGTAGCTGTTCCACCCGAGTCTGCAAGTGAAGCTCTCCCATGCAGTATGAGCCTGAGTGATAGTTTGGGGAAGAATCCTGATATCATGAATGATCTCCAGACTAAGCTTTCTCATCTACCTCCCAAGGAAAGGCAGGAGTTTTCGGCATTACTGCAGGAGTACCCGCAAGTGTTCCGTGCTACTCCAGGAAGAACCACTGTGTTGATGCATGATGTCGATGTTGGAGACGCAAAAAGCCAATTAAATTGCCTCCTTACCGTGTGAACCCAGTGAAAGTTCCTCTCATCCAGAAGGAGCTTGGCTACCTGTTGGACCACAAGATGATTGAGCCCTGTCAGAGCGAGTGGAGTTCTCCTGTCACTCTAGTCCCTAAGCCAGGTGGGTCACAGAGGCTTTGCATTGACTACAGACGTGTTAATCAGATAACCAAAACAGACACTTACCCTCTCCCTCGCGTGGAAGATTGCATAGACAAGATCGGAAAGGCTAGGTACATAAGTAAGTTTGATTTGTTAAAGGGATACTGGCAAGTACCTATGACTGAACGTGCTAGGGAGATCTCATGTTTTGTAACAGTAGGAAAGGCTTTTGCATGTTCTGTAATGCCGTATGGTATGAAGAATGCACCAGACACATTTCAGAAGCTCATGAATGTTGTAACAGAGGGTTTGGCAGGGTGTGTTGTTTATATTGATGATGTATTAATCTTCAGTGACAACTGGAAAGATCACCTATGCCATGTCAGTAAATTTCTTGACCGTTTAGTTCATGCTAATCTTGTAGCTAATTTATCAAAGTGTGAGTTTGGTCAAGCTAAAGTTCAGTACCTTGGGTATGTAATTGGTGATGGACATGTTGCACCACCAGGAGCTAAGGTTCAGGTTATAAGTGATCTTCCCAGACCTAAAAGTAGGAAAGAGCTACAAAGATTTTTGGGAATGGTAGGTTATTACAGGAGATTTGTTCTTAACTTTTCTATTCTTGTATCACCACTTACAGACCTACTGAAAAGGGAGTTAAATTTGTCTGGACCGATAACTGTGAATCCTCTTTCAACAAACTTAAAGCTATTCTATTAAGTCAGCCAGTGCTCGCTACTCCAAATTTTGCTAAGCCTTTTAAGATGGCTGTTGATGCAAGTGATACTGGAGCTGGGGCTGTTTTGCTGCAAGAGGATGATCAGGGTATTGAACATCCTGTATCTTATTACAGTAAGAAGTTCACTCCACCTCAAAAGAACTACTCAACTATTGAGAAAGAGCTTTTGGCCTTGATTTTGGGTTTACAGCATTTTTCATTTTATTTGTGTTCTGGTTTTGACCCCATAGTCATTTATACCGATCATAACCCACTGAAATTCCTTAGTAAGTTTAAAGATAAAAATCAGAGATTGACAAGATGGAGTCTACTTCTTCAGGAGTATTCATTAGACATACATGTCAAGGGGAAAGAAAATGTTATTGCAGATTGCTTATCTAGACTTTAGACAGATTGTTTTAGAGTAATAAGAAATTTCGTTTGTAAATTTCTTTTTCTTTGTGGGGAGGTGTTACATAGCCTATGATTTCATCATCCTTTGTCTAATTTTAACGCACAGTTGCTGCATGTTTGATCACGAGCGTGTTCTGCCTCAGTCCCCCCCCTTCTACCGTTATAGTAGAGTAAGTCGTCCTTTCTGTTATTCAGTGCGGGTTTGTCGATCGTTTGTCCCCATCGCTTCATTTGCGCGTCCTTATTACAAGTTGTATCAAGCTCTCCTGGCTCCTATATAATGAGCTCAGTCTCTGCATCATTGCCACTTAGATCTGCTCCTCATTTTGTTCACATCTCTGTCCTCCCCTGTACAGATATTATTATTGTGAGTGCTCAAGAAGTCTCCAACCATCTAGCAGCTGTGTGTAATTTGAGTATAACTGTTATTGCATTTTTTCTTGTACTGTATAGCATGAGTTTAATTTGTAGGCCTAGTGAAGTTTTTGTAATTCATGTAGGGTTCTTTATGTCAGTCATTTTTGATAATAGTTTGTATCTGTAATTATTTATCTGGCATTCACTGAGTATTATCTGGTATCTCATTTTATCAGGGCTGACTTAGATAAATTTACTCTTGCTAATTTCGTGTTAATAGAGGCTATTGCAGTTAACCATATATTTAACCTGTTTTTGCCATTACATTATCCTTATGAGTCCTGAATGTTTTATTGTTAGTTTGAGCATTAAACTTTGACTTGTAATTTTACCTAACTCTTTGTTTTGAACCTGGAACTTTACGGGACAGTAGTGATTTTTAGTATTCTCACTTAAAGTGTACATTATCTTTCTCTGTTCCGTAACAATATATATATATATATATATATATATATATATATATATATATATATATATATATATATATATCATTAGTACTGTAAATTGACGTAATTTTCATTTTTATCTGGCTACCACCAAACATCTATATTCCACTTAGGAGTTATACCAGCTTAAGAAAGATTTTAACTTAGGAAAAATGCGAACTTAGGATAGATGTCAACTAAGAAAAGATCTCAGTTTAGGTAACAACTTAGGAAATCCCTCTGGCCTCTGCTTAGGAAAAAGATCCTAGGAATGATCTTAGCTTCCGAAAGATGTCAACTTAGGAAAAACGTTAACGTAGGAAAGATGTTAACCTTGGAAAAATGTCAACTTAGGAAAGATGTCAACTTAGGAAAACTATGAACTTAGTAAAATGTTAACTACGGAAGAATCTCAGTTTAGGAATGACGTCAGTTTAGGAAATATCTCAACTTAGGAAAGATGTTCAGGAATAAAGAGGCTAACGAAGGTTGTATTTAACGCCTTCAGTTCAGAATAAATAAATAAATGAAAACAGTACACAAATAAATAACTTTCATGCCAAATTAAATCATTTTGAGGGAACATGAATAAAGCAAATATAACATCCGATGACGTTGTTGACCTTTTCACTACGATGACGTCACTTATATTTAGTTCTTGAAGTCATTCATTTATGATTTTGTTTATTTATTAATTTTTAAACATACTGGGGGGCTCCTCCGGAAAAGATAAATATAACACTCTTTGAAGCTTTTTATGGTCGGCACGAGATTAGCTTTCTGTTTCTGAGAGAGAGAGAGAGAGAGAGAGAGAGAGAGAGAGAGAGAAAGAGAGATTTAATAGTCACCATTACCTTGTAATGGCCAGACCAACCCTTACATTCTCTTGCAACAAACCCCAGACGAGTTTATTCACCTTGGTGTGGGTCATAGGA
Source organism: Coenobita brevimanus (assembly GCF_032717465.1). Lineage (NCBI taxonomy): Eukaryota > Metazoa > Arthropoda > Malacostraca > Decapoda > Coenobitidae > Coenobita > Coenobita brevimanus. The sequence continues at coordinate 7,229,095 of NC_137012.1, forward strand.
GCCAGAGAGTGTAAATCCCTTCACAACGGACAACATCCTTCACACGTGTCTTGCTAACTGCTGCTAGAGAGGGATGCCTTCAGGTGGTGCACTTACATGACCAGGTGGAGGAGCTGCTCGGCTATTCTCTCTCTCTCTCTCTCTCTCTCTCTCTCTCTCTCTCTCTCTCTCTCGTATTGATCATTAACTTAACCTATTTGTGAGAGCTTCAGCGCCCATTAGTTTGTTTGTGAGTACCTCCATAATTACCAAACATGTCTCAGCGTTTGTGAGAAGGTTGGTGTGTGTGTGTGTGTGTGTGTGTGTGTGTGTGTGTGTGTGTGTGTGTGTGTGTGTGTGTGTGTGTGTGTGTGTGTGTGTGTGTGTGTGTGTGTGTGTGTGTGTGTGTGTGTGTGTGTGTGCACTTTATCTTTCTTTCCCTGCTTGTGTGTTCCTTCCAATGTTTCCAGTTTTCTCGAGTTTGCGAGCACATTCATTCCACTGAGTGTGTGTGAAATATGATTCGTAAACATTGTGTGAGTGTATTGTAGATTGTATGGATTAGTTGTTAATTGCCTGTAATTTCATTATCACTGTAAAGGAATCACCCAATCACCTGTGTGGAAATTGTGATGAAGATAGTGGTGTTGGTGGTGGTGGTGTATGATGATGGTAGTGGTGGTGGTCGTGATTGCGACGATAATAATGATGTTAATGGTAGCGGTGCTAATGATGGTGGCGATAATGATGATAATGAAGATGATGTGAATTATGGTCTGTGTTCTTGTGACCTGTTTATAAAGTAACTATATTGTGAGTAGTCCCATAACTCATGTTTTAAGTCCTTTTCATCTTTACTTTGCCCTTTTTCGTCTTATTTCACTTTGCTCAGTGGTAGAAAAAAAAAATGTGTGGCTCAGTATCCTGCCAATGCACCTCTTTATGAACAGCACCATATTCTAGTGTTTATCGTTACAACGTAGCATTTAATATGGAGAGATGACAATTTTTGGCCAAGTTTGAGTTGAATGAGTAAACTGGAGCACGGTCTCTGGATACTTGCCAATCTTCTTCATAAGTGTGTGTGTGTGTGTGTGTGTGTGTGTGTGTGTGTGTGTGTGTGTGTGTGTGTGTGTGTGTGTGTGATTTAATCTGTTTTTTGGGCGGTATAGTTTTCATAGTTTTCCCACTTTCGCACTTCCTCTTTCCTTCATTTCTGGATCCTACATCGACAACATCCTCAGGTGGAAAAAAGGCCATGATAATGATGATGACTGACATAATTTAATGTTTGTGTTCTTGTAATTATTTGTGAGTTTGTGAACTACTTCTCTCTCCCCTTGTCTGTGTGTCTGTTCCTCTATCTATCTATCTATTGATCCATCTATCTACCTATCTATATGTCTATCTATCTATCTATCTGTTTCTCTGTCTGTCTACCTACATATCTATATGCCTATCTCTACCTGTCTATTTATTTATCCATCTGTCTAACTGTGGTTCTGTAACTATTTATGTGTATATCTGTGTCTATCAGACTATCTCTTTATCAGTTTTTTCTATCTGTTTATCTGTTTGTTTGTCTGTCTATCTACCTGTATATCTATCTAAGTCCTTCTGAGTGGTCCCTGGTATTCAGTCCATGAGTTAATTCTGAAGGAGCTCTGAGTGTTTGGCGATCCCACTGGTGAGTTTAATGAGGTGTACATCTTGAGAGATCGTCTTCTTCTCAGTTGCTATGATGTTGGATGTCTCTTGTAGTGGCAGCCGTACAGTCGTCTCATTAACTCTCCTCATATTGAATCATCAACCTCCTCCCCTTCGCCACACTGTTGCATCTTTATCTCTTTTCTGTCGCTATTTCAATGGTCATTGCTCTTCTGAACTGTCTGCTTGTATCCCTCCTCCATTACAGCGGGCGGTAGCACCCGTCTGACAGCAAATTCTAACCCCACTGCTGTCTATATTCTAATGGAAGAGTTAACCGATACTCCCAATCCTTTATGTATGCAGCAGGTCAACTCTGGAACTGTCTTCCTTTGTCTGTATTTCTTTCAGCATATCACCTCCAATTTTTTTAAAGCAGCGTGTCCAGGCATCTGGAAATGAACAAATCTTGAATTTGGCTCTCTGATTTTTTCTCAGAGAAAACGATTATTCCGGACTTCTAACCTTTGGTTTCCTCTTCCTTGTATTAAAAAAATGCAGCGTCAGGCTCATCTGAACGTGGACTTAGTCAGTTGCAGTCTGGAGATACTCTCCTACTGTCCACATCCTCGTCTGGGGGGATAGGGAGAGATGAGGGACATATGTTTAACTAGACGGCTCCACCGCCCAGTTATATTAGTGACACCACTTGACGGTGCCCTTCTCCAGCACCGAATTGCTCTTGTAAAACTCTTATTACTTTTATAGTTGTTTCTTCTGAACATGGCCCAGAATTTTGAATTTCTTCAGCTTAATTCACTCAGCTCAGTGGCAGAATAAGACAATACATCCTCTTCATAGCACTTCTTCATGACTAGGATCATAAATCTCGTGTTAGTCTATTCTTACAACTCTGTATTCAAGGTGAAAAGAAGGCAATCATAGACTAAGTTAGGGTTAAATGAGAGTAGAATGGCAAGTTGAAGCTGCTTTGAAAAGCTTAATATATTATTCATTAGTCTTGGACACGTACCATCTGCTCGCGTGATGTGTTACTTCATTTGGGTGACTCTGGTGCTTGAATGGGGCGCCTTCCTATGGTGGCAGCAACACCAGGGTGATTCACTGTTCACTTATATAAATGGTCCTCATCTCCCACCCTGTCCTCCTAAAGGAAGACGGGAAACTACTATCTATCTATCTATATACCTAGGCTGCTTCCCCCAAGGAAAGGGAGGTAGCCGAGACAGGATGACTCACTCTCCATTTACTCATCCATTCAAACACATTCATTCGCATCTTAGCCCCAAAGGGGAGAACGGACAGATCCTCACCGCACCACACCGCACAAGGGTCAACTGGGCAATGCAATCAGTGACATCCGCAGCAGGGCGCGACAGCAGAACTGGTTTACCCCTGCCACATCATAACAGACCCATCCCCTTACCCGCACCTGACCTGACTAGCTGATCAGACCAAATGCGGGAGAATATCCCCTCAGGGCTGCGTCATCACTTATTCATTCACAATTTCTCTCCATTTATTTCTGTCACGCACAGCCACTCTTCCTTGCTCAACAGACATCCCTCTCGCATCCAGCGCTCTCTTCACACTGTCCATCCATCCTATTCGTGGTCTTCCTCTCAGCCTTACACCTCTCACATCAGATCTAGTTATCTTTTTCACCAATCGCACATTATCCATTCTCTCCATATGCCCAAACCATTGCAACACCCTCTGCTCAACTCTGCCAGCCATCTCCCGAACAACTCCAGTTCTCCTTCGCACTTCATCATTTCGCACCCGATCCATACGCGTCCTCACACATACTCCTCAGACATCTCATCTCCATTACATTCAAACTTTTCCTCTCTGCTACACCCATATTCCATGTTTCAGCCCCATATAATGCAGTCGGTACCACAACACCCTCATACAGCCTTCTCTTTACTTCCATTCTAAGCGAACGACATTTAAACACTTTTTTCATTCCTCCCAGCACCTTTCCTACTTCATTTATTCTAAACTTCACTTCTGCATCTATTCTTCCATCCACAGCAACATGTGACCCTAGATATTTAAAACAATCTACCTCCTCAAGCAACTCACCATTCAAAACTATATTCATCCCCCTACCATCTATCAACCTCGTACACTTCATCACTTTACTCTTATTCTCATTTACTTTCAATTTCCTCCTTTCACACACCCTTCCAAACTCCTCTACCAACTGTCTCAATCTCTCCTCTGAATCAGTCACCAGTGCAGTATCATCTGCAAACAGCAGCTGCTTCAGATTCCACTCTCCTCCATCAACATTTACCAGACTCAGACCACCTAAAACTCTTGCATTCACCTCCCTTACAACACCATCCATGTAAATATTAAACAACCAAGGCGACATCACACATCCCTGTCGCAGCCCCACTCTCACGGGGAAACCAATCACTCACAGCATTTCCCACTCTTACACACGCTCTACTATTTACATAAAAACTTTTCACCCCTTTTAGTAACCTACCATCAAGTCCATACAATCTTAAAACAGTCCACAAAGCCTCCCTATCAATTCTATCATACGCTTTCTCTAAATCCATAAATGCCCAAAACACATCCTTGCCTTTCGCTAAATACTTTTCACACACTTGTCTCACAGCAAACACCTGATCAACGCATCCCCTCCCTCTCCTAAAGCCACACTGCTCATCACTAATCACTCCCTCTGTACCCTCTCTAACTCTCATAATTAACACTCTACCATACACCTTACCTACAACACTCAACAGACTTATACCCCTAAAGCTAGTACATTCATACTTATCACCCTTGCCTTTATACAACGGGACCACACAAGCACTTGCCCAGTCAATTGGCACCATACCTTTCTCAAAGCACACATTCAACAATCTTACTAACCAGTCAACAATAGTCACTCCACCACCCTTCAGGCATTCCACAGCACACCCATCCATACCTGCAGCTTTCCCTGTTTTCATCTCCTTTACTGCCTTCTCCACTTCCTCCTTCGCGATCAAGGAATCATTCAACTCTCCCAACACATTTATACCTTGCACCCTTCCATCCGCCACAATCTCAGCCACCCTTTCCTCCTCTACATTTAACAATCTTTCAAAATACTCTGCCCATCTCTTCCTTACTGCATCCATCTCAATTAACATCCTTCCATCCTCTGATTTTACTCGTTCTTCCTTCCCAGACTCTCCCTTTCGCACTCTTTTCACCTCCTTCCAAAACATTTTCTTATTCTGCTGAAAATTCTCTGTCAGCCGCCTACCCCACCTCTCATCTGCTGCCACTTTAGCATCACACACAGCCCTTCTCGCTCTATTCCTCTTCTCCTTATACCTTTCATATGACATCTCATCCTTCCTCTGCAGCCACACTTCATATGCACGTCTCTTCTCAGCCACAGCCATACTTACTTCCTCGCACCACCATTCACTTCCTTTTCTTACACCACCACCCACACGTCTCACACCACACACCTCTTCTGCATGCCCCACCACAGCACTCTTAAACAACTGCCATTCCTCCTCCACGCTGCCATTTTCCCGATCTTTCACTGCGTTCCACTCATCTTTCAATTTCTCCTGATACTCTATCTTTTTCTCTCTTTTATCCAACTCACTCACTTTCAAAACCTCCCTGCCACACCTAACCCTCCTAGCTCTCATCCATCTCTTTCCTACTCTTAACTTTCCCTCCACCAGGTAGTGGTCAGACATACCTCCACCCTCCCCTCTCAGAACTCTCACATCCAACAATCTTCCTATTACATTCCTAGACACAACCACATAGTCCATCAAGGCTCTATCAACAACCCTTCCACCCTCCTGTCTCACCCATGTATACTTATAAATATCTTTCTTCTCAAACAGCGTATTCCCAATCACCATCTCTCGCTCAACACACATCGCTATCATTCGTTCCCCATTTTCATTTCTTCCAGGCACACCATGCATACCAACTACACCTTCAACTGCTACATTTCCCACTCTAGCATTCAGATCTCCCATCATTACCACATTCACATTCGCTTCAAAACTCTGCAGACACTCATCAACATCATTCCAGAAAGACTCCCTCTCTTGTTCATCCCTTTCACTACCAGGCCCATATGCACTCACAAACACCCACAACTCACGTTCAAATTTCGCTTTCACCCACATCAGTCTCGATGACACCTCCTTCCATTCAATCACACATTGCTGAACTTCCGGACTCACTAACAAGGCCACACCTTCTCTTGCCCTTCCTCTATCAACACCTGACAATCTTCCATTCACACTTCCAAACATAGATTCCCCCTTCCCTTTCATCTTCGTTTCACTCAAAGCTAACACATCCAACTTTCTTCTCACAAACATTCTCCCAATCTCCTCCCTTTTAGCCTCAATCGTACTACATCCACGCACATTCATAGACCCAATCTTCAGGGTACGGGGATAACTCCATCCCCCATCCCTTTCTCTGGCCTGTCTCTTTTTAGGAACTACAAAACAGAGGAGGGGGTCCCTAGTCCCCTCACCCCGCCCCTTTTAGTCGCCTTTTACGACACGCAGGGAATACTACCGGAGAAAAACATCTTCACCCTGCAGTCCACCTTGTTTACATTGCATTATGAACCCGGTATTACAACAACAACAACAACGACTACTACTGCTGCTGCTGCTGCTGCTGCTGTTAAGTGGCTCTACACTGACTGACAAGCCAGTTGGTCTGGTGTAATTCAGGAAGCGATTAGTATATTCAGGGGATTGCAGATATAATAGGTTAGAACATGTACCATCCACTCACTCGACGTAGTATTACTTTTAGGTGACTCTGCACTGAATGACAAGCTAATTATAGTTTCATGTAACTCCGGAAGTATTTTTTATACTGAAAGTTAACCATATAAACAAACAATTACCTGATGGTGTAGTGGCATTAGGAGCCCCAGTTGTACGTAACCCATTGTGTTTAAGTTCGAAGTTTGGTTGAGATTTGCTTTTCGTCTTACATAATGCTACTCGAGGGGAGGAGACTGCTCACTATTGCCCTAAATATCTGCATTAAGTAGCCCAGCCCTGACCCTCTACGCTTCCAAGAAGTTTTAAAGATTTGGTTATCATCCTCATCCTCATCATCATCATCAGTCTTCGTCACCGTCATCGTCATCATCATCGTCGTTGTTGTCACTTGTAGTAGTAGTGGTAGCGGTAGTAGTGGTGGTGGTGGTGGTACAGATATTAGTTTTATGATATATTATTATTTTCATTGTTGTTCTATCAGTATATGGATGGGGTTATAAAATAGATATAAGGTAGGGCAGTGGATGTTGGAGTGGCCCTAATGAGAGAGGGCAGTGTTTGGAAACTCCCTGTACTGTTGTTTGCAGATGATACTGTGTTGTTAAGTGAAGACGAAGGGGAGTTGCAAGGCTTGGTGGATGAGTTTGGGAGAGTGTGTAAGAAGCGGAATCTAAAAGTGAATGTAGGGAAGAGTAAAGTTATGGTCTTCGAGAGAAGTGAAGTCAGTGAATGTACAGTGAGGCTGGATGATGAGGAAATGGACAATGTGAGTACGTTTAAGTACTTGGGTAATGTGATGGGTAAGGATGGAAGTTTGGAGGGTGAAGTGCTTGAAAGGGTACAACAAGGAAGAAAGGTTGCTGGTTCCTTGAAGGCAGTGATAAGAAACAGGGAAGAGAGCATGGAAGTGAAAAAGTTATTACATGACAGTATTGTGATATCAATTCTAACGTATGGAAGTGAAGCTTGGACCCTGTTGGAGGGACAAGAGTCAAGAGTGTGTGCAGTGGAAATGAGTTATTTGAGAGGAACATGTGGAGTCACATGGAGAGACGGACTGACAAATGAGGATCTGAAGGAGCGTTGTGGTGTGGATGTGGATGTGATAGGAAGCATTAAGAGAAACACATTGAGGTGGTTTGGCCATGTGGAGAGGATGGAGAGTGAGAGACTGACGAGGAGAGTGTATGTGAGTGAGGTGGAGGGGGAGAGAGGGAGGGAGGGAGAGGCCAAGGATGAGATGGAGAGATGGAGTGGAGAGGTATATGAGAGAGGGTGTGTGTGAATTGGGAGCAGGGCAGTGAAATGGCGGGGGACAGGGTTACGTGAAGAAGATTTGTTTGTGGCCTCCCCGTATAAGGGATTAAGGCGTCTGGCAATAGACAGACAGATTGTTATTAGGATTTGGATTATGATTACTAGGATAATTATTATTAGGATTTGACAAGAATGGAAGTGTTCTAGAGAACTGTCAAAAATCACTAAAAGCATCAGTGGTGGAAATGTCTGGATTGCCAAATGTTTGGATTGTCTATCTATCTATCTATAGCCCGACGCCCTAATCCCGCAAAGGGTGGCCGCAGACAAAACGCCTCCAAGTCACTCTGTCACCCACCATTTGACTCCCCTCCCCCCAACTCACCCCCCCTTCCCTCATATACCTCTCAACTCCATCCCTCCACCTCATCCTCGGTCTACCCCTCCCTCTCCCTCCCTCCACCTCACCCACATACACCCTCTTAGTCAGTCTTTCACTCTCCATCCTCTCCACATGTCCAAACCACCTCAGTGTATTTCTCCTAATCTTTTCAACCACATCCACATCTACCCCACAACGTTCCTTCACTTCTTCATTCGTCAACCTGTCCCTCCATGTCACTCCACATGCTCCTCTCAAGTAACTCATTTCCACTGCTCTCACTCTTGACTTGTTCCCCTCTTGCAAGGATTGTACCTACGGTAAATTCTGGTGTGTTTGTGTGTGTGTGTGTGTGTGTGTGTGTGTGTGTGTGTGTGTGTGTGTGTGTGTGTGTTAGAACTCTCTCTCTCTTTCTCTCTCTCTCTCTCTCTCTCTCTCTCTATCTCTATCTATCTATCTATCTCTTTTTTACATAGACTCTCTGGCATGCATACTCTCTGCCAGGTTAGTGAAGTGGGAGTTGAATGACGACAGACACACGCGCTCTGGAACTCCGGTTATAAAATACCTCCAACGATGTCTTGACGGTTTATTAACCCGTCACGTCCCGAGGTGTTCCGCACCTCCGACATCCCCAGTCCCGAGGTATTTTCGATTTTTTTTTTTTTGGCTAAAACCTTCGCTTTTGGTGAGAAACATCGAAAATTCATAGAGAAATCGCTCACCTGAGGTTTAAAGTGCCCAATCCAGGTAGGAGTTCCTCCTTACCTGAGTGGGTTTTCTAACATGCTGGCACCAAAGAAAACGAGTTCTATGGGAGGGTAACTATTTTATCCACTCATAAATGGTGTTTATTTATTTACTTGGTACGAATGTATATGTAGTATGACAGTATATTGGTTTTCAAGCAGTAATAAAGGCATTATAAGCATTGTTTCACTCACTAACTAATCACCATACCTGACCTATTTTTGCCACACTACCTGATCATTATTTCTGGCTGTTTCTTCTTCTAATGCTATGTAAACATTGTCCTCCACATTGTCATCGATTGGGGAATCACTCTGGCCCTGAATAACTTTACTAGCCAGGTCACTGGTAACAGGTCCTTTGCCAAGACAATGGCATGAGGGGGGGAGGGGGGAGGTTATGCAGTGTAAGGCATTGTCCCTGCTTGGTATCTTGTACAGGAATAGAGGAAGGTGTCCTGTGTATACATACGAAAAATCACGTGCGAAAATTTAAAATTGTGCAAATTAGGTACCTTGCAATTGCACGACGTACTGGTACGTCGCCGGGACTGGCAAATGCAAATCGTGGTGACGTACCCATACGTCGTCGGGACGGGGCGGGTTAAGAACATGCACGAGTATGTCCTGCTCCCTTGGTGTCTAGTTTCTTTCGAACTGTTACTAATTGACTGGGAAAGAGATAAGGTGTGATCACGTGTAGTAAGTGCCATTCACGTTATGCTGAGTTCTTGCGTACTCTGCTCTGTACATAAGAGGAACCTTCTCAACATTGCGCTGCACATTGGCAATAGGAACCAACTTACGGCCACACTGCACATTCATGACAGGAACTCGCTCAGGCGACTTGACAGGATGGTTTTGACAGGTAACACTGCCAAATGAAGATGTATGACAATGAAAGTAGTGTACATGGTCCAAGTGGTATGAAAAAGGAGTGTGTTTGGAGCAGGAGTGAAAGAACACGCAGAAGTAGTCTTGACTGAAAAGTTACGGACTAGAGCGTTCTCACAGGGAGTAGTTATGATAGGGAAGATATTAAAGAGAATCGCAGGAAAGACACGAAAGGATTGAGCAAATGTCAAACACGAGTGTAAGAGATCAGACTGGACAAATGCCACAGACATAAAGTCGTGAGATAGAGGAACAAAATCAGAGTACACAGTTGCAGTGTATAGAGGGTGAATGAGGGGCAGAGGAAAGGGAATTAGTTGGAAGAGATGAAATGTGGCTGGAGAACTAACAGTAATATGGATAATGATACTTGTGGAAAGGAAGGAAACTTCTTGTACAGGATAGTATAATTCTAGCTTAAGAGAGGAAGAATAGAATTAAGGCTAAAATTAGGGCTAACCCATTCCAAAACTAAATGAATATTAGACCATCGGGACAACGTCTAGGCTAACTTAACCACTGACAGCATCTAACAGGTGAACAAAGTTCTATACTTTCCACATTATTGACTGGAGGGACAAAAAACAGTGTTTCAAGATGAAAGCTGTTGTACACTATGTCTATGAAAACATTAATACATTAATCTTGTTTATTATGCAGTTTCTTCAAGACATCCAAAAATTTGTTCAGATGGGTGCCCATTTCATTTATATGTGTGACAGTATTACCCACTAACTTATACTGAACATTCTACCCTCTGCTTCCAAAGCTAAGGCAAAATGTTTCTAATTGTTCTTGATGTGCTGACAAATCACCAGATGTTGCTAAGCCAAAAACACCACAAGAACCTTGCGACCGAGATCAAAAAGACCGCTCTTTACGCATGAATGTGGTCTTCCAACAGGGCCACTGAGGGGCAGTGATGCATACAAGCTAATGTATAATTGCTCAGTCCAAAACAGTTTCCACTGAAGAGGTTCAGACAATGGAAGCTAGAAAAATCCATTCAAATGTTTGTTTACTAAGGAAGCGTGTATGGGTCGTATGGTGGACAGTTGACCAGCAAATTTTGAAAGTTCTTAGATGACTGTCACCAAGCTCTAAAACCCATATCGGACGGAGGTGACATCTTCCACTAACATTGCCTGCCCACAGGGCTTTACCAATGCCACGGGATGGAGGACCCCATCCGTATCCCCCTCACCCAGAGATGACCCGAAAGCAGATACTGCTAGGAAGGCTGTCCACGCTCTCCACAACATCTTAGCTATAAAAGGAATCTTGACTAATGTTCAGACCATCACTGTGGTCCTGACAGGTGAAGGATGAAACACGAGAAACAGTGGGGCGAGTTGCTGAGTGAAGCTTTTGTCTGTACTCATTAACGGTGATGAAGGGTTAGAAAAAGTAGAACGAGGAGACATGAGAGGATTAGATGGATGTGCTATAGATGAAGAGGCTTCCCATTCGAGTACCTGGGAGCTCCCTTAAGATCATCTGCGTGAATCCATGTACTCTTTGATGACAGTAAGTCTATAATCTCAAATCTGTTTCGTTACGAGCTAACACCCCCCCTAAATTTTAATCTAATTTAGAAGTGCGAGTGTGCAAACGAGCAAACACAAAATAACCAACGTTAATACTGGTAGGAATATTCTTTGTCTTTTTAGTTAGTTGTTTTCTTAGAAGGAGCACTAACCCTCCGGCAGCCCACTTGTTGACAAGTAAATAAACATGTTTGGGTTGGTTATATGATTACCACCCAGCGAATTAAATGATTTCCTGCCTTAGAAGAAATCCCTTGGCTTGTCACTCAATGTAGAGTCACCCCGGGGTGACACTACATTGGGTAAATGGGTATTGGGTCCCCCCAACGACAATAAATACACTGACGTGGTTTGGCCATGTGGAGAGTATGGAGAGGGAGAGACTAATGGGAAGAGTATGCGAATGAGGTGGAGGTCGGGAGAGGGAGGGGGAAACGGAGGATGAAATGGTGGGAGGAACTGGAGAGGTATATGTGAGAGGGGGGTGTATGTTTGAGGGGAGGGCATCGAAATGGCAAGGGACAGGATAGCATGAAGGCGATTTGTTTGTGGCCTCGCTTTATGGGACTAAGGCGTCTAGTTAGAGGCAGAGTGTAAATACCGATAGGTGAGGTAGACGTATGCTGGCGATGTTGCATTATCTTCATTACACAACGCCAGATTAGCCTTTATGTACCGGTGTATTCTCTTGAAGTCTGACAGTTTCACTTTCACATAATCGTCAAGGCTATAGAGTTGAATAGGCTTTGATAGTAGCACTGAATATGACACAGATTTACCAATTCCATGTAAGACAAAGAATGGCGTATCGCCAATGGATTTATTAATCGAAATGTTGATAGAAGAAGCAACTTGTTGTATCCACGCATCTAAGCAGATGCTCTGAGAGCTCAATTACTTCAAGCACTCTAAAATCTTACGATTTTGCCTTTCTACAAGGCTATTGCAGGCAGGATGAATGGGTATAAAATTACATTAATTAATATTATACTTCTTACAAATCTCAACAAGAGGGCTGTTCTAGAACTTAAAACCTTTATCTCTAATTATGATTGATGGCATAGTAAATGGACATATAACATGATCAGTGAAGGCACGTGCAACGCCCTAGCTGTGTTGTCCTGAAGAGCCACGACGGCACAGTTACATGAGAAACTATCAGTCACCACAAAAATTCTCTGCTCCAGACTCCATATAAGGTAACTTCTTCAGAACCCAGTGCATTTGACTCCATATCCACACAGTTGAGTAACCTTAACCTTGCCCTTAACACCGAAATTACCATGTTGAGTGATTTTAACGTACATAATCATGAATGGATATTGCATTCTGCCAGGACTGACGATGCTGGTCTAGAGTGTGAGCTGTTTGCAGAATCATTTAATCTCACGCAGCTGGTAAAACAACCAATCAGAATACCAGATAATCCTGACCATAATGCCCATCTCTTGGATTTTTCCTGACGAATAATCCAGATCAATACAGGATAGAGGTACTGTCACCACTTGGATTCTCTCACCACAATCTAATCAAAGCCTCATTAGTTAGCCCCCCCAAACCTCCCCGTTCTGAACCTGTCAGGGTGACTCGATGGCACATTGATAGGGCAAACTGGGATGGATTTAGGAATTATCTTGCTGACATTCCATGGCAGTCTTTCTTCTTTAGTGATGCCAATTCTACCCAGTCCCACATTTGCGATTTAATACTAGCTGGTATGGATTTACTCATACCAAGTCAGCAGTTCACTAAAAGATCGAACTCTTCAAAATGGTTTGATGGCAACTGTGCCAGAGCAACAGCCCAAAAGTCATTAGCATATAACTCCAACTTAAAATAAAAAACAACTGAAACACTCTCTTAATTTAAAATTGCTAGGAATCATGCAAAAGCTGTAATAAATCTCGCTAAATCAAACTTTCTTGAAATAAAGCATCATAACTACTTAACAACCCTAATGACAGTAGAATATTCTGGTCAGCTCTCAGTTCTTTCAGTAATAACATTAACACGTCATCATCATTTCCCCTACTAAAATCTTCAGATGGCAACATTACAAATGACCCACGTGGTAAAGCAGATATCTTTACCAGTACATTTGCCAGAAATTCTACCATAGAGGAAGTCAGCCAGAACGTCCCAGTACTAGAACTTGACTCTCCCAAAACTGTCCCACTTAAAATACAGACAAGATACGTAAAATCCATCCTAGACAATTTACCTACCAACAAAACTCCAAGCCCAGATGGAATTCCTCCAATTGTTTTGAAAAAGTGTTCCCCAGAACTTGCCTCTGTTCTAACTAAATTATTCAGACTATGCATACCTATTTCTTCATTCCCTAATTTATAGAAAGACGCCAATATCCACCCAATTCTAAAGAAAAGAGGTTCCTCCGACCCCTCTGATTACAGACCAATAGCTGTCACATCTTCTCTTGGTAAAGTATTTGAAATGATAATTAATAAGGACATAGTTAAACATCTTAAATTCAACAACTTAGTTAGTGCTAGACAATATGGTTTTTGCAAAGAAAGATCCACCACTGACATACTCAATATTCTGACCCATGTCATTCATCAGTCAATCGACCTACATGGAGAAACTTATGCAGTGGCCCTTGATATTTCTAACCGCAACGTCCCGGTAACGTTTGGATACGCTGCAACGTTTTGTCACGTCACTGCCGATAATGTATCCATACGTTCTGCAATTGCAAGGTCCGTCATATGCACATTTTTCAAATTTCACACTTGATGTTTGGTACGTATATGCAAGACAGCTTCCTCTACCTGCCGGGAGGGGGGGGGCACTGCCTTACCCCGTGTGACCTCCCCCTCCCCCGCACGCCATTATCTCGGCAACTCACCTGTTACCAGTGACCTGACCAGTAAGGACATGTCGGACCACGGTACGAAATTCAAGGCGAGAGTGATTCCCCAATTGATGACGATGTGGACAAAGTTTACTTGGCGCCAGAGGAAGAAACGAGCAGAAGTGATAAGAAAGTAATGTTGCCAAGGAAGGTGCAGTATGTTGATGTGTTCAGTGAGTGAAATAACGCTTATATTACCTATATTAGTGTGTGAAAACCGATATATTCTTGTAATACATATAAATTCGTACCAATTGAACAAATATCTACATATTCTGAGTGGCTTGCAATATTTACCGCTATCATAGAAAACATGACACTCGCAGTGCAGCCCCAGAGAACACAGTACCAGGTGTTTAAAGGGTTACCTATTTAGACCACTACTAAGCTCAGGTGATCACTTCTTTGGGCATTTTCCAGTGTTTCTCATAAAAGGCAGAGGTTTTAGGGAAAAAAAAAAAATCGAAAATCTGCCTGGATTGGGATGGATCAGTGGTGAAAAATCAGTCGGAATGAGACGGGCTAAAGCTTTCGACAGAGTATGGCACCGTTCCCTGCTGTCCAAATGCCCTTGCTATGGACTAATGTCTTTTATTCCTCTGCTTTCCTCATATCTCAGTTTCAGAAAAATAAGAGTAAAAGTAGATGGTGCATATTCGAATTTCCACTCAGTTAATGCCGGCGTGCCACAGGGATCAGTTCTGACGCCAACCCTGTTCCTGGTTCATATTAATGATCTCTTGTCTGTCGCCCACAATCCCATTCATTCACATGCAGATGACTCAACATTGCACAGTTCATTCAAAATCAGACACCCATTCACAAAGTCTAATATCTCTAACTATCAATTCATTACAGCCATTTCCATAAATCAAGACTTATCTACAATCAATGAATGGGGACAAAACAATCTTGTCTCATTTAATGATAATAAAACCAAATATATACAGTTTGCTAATAGACAGGTATTGCCAGATAAGCATATTACTTTCAATGCTACTAATATTCCCATCTCCAAAAGTATTGAAATTCTCGGCATGACGCTTAACAATGCCCTCAACTGGACGTCTCATATCAAATCACTTGCTAAAACCTTTTAAAAGAAATTTGGATTATTGTACAGAGTCCGTAATTTCTTTACTGATGAGCAGTTAGCTGTAACATATAAGAGTCATATGGGCTCTCAGCTTGAGTATTGCCCACCCTTGTGGAATGGATGTGGAGAGGTTGCATTAAAACAACTAGAAAAAATTCAGAACAAAGCTGTTGGAATTATTAATAACCCTGCTATTATAAATAAAATACTTCCCCTTCAAGTAAGAAGGAATGTTGCCTCCCTTGCATAATTTTACAGATATTTTTTTGGCAAATGCTCAGACGAAGTTGCGTCCATGGTGCCACCTCTTCATGCCTCCCCTCTTGCTACATGGGCATCTGGTAGTGCTCATGACTGGAATGTAACTCAGCCATATTGCAGAACTTCTGCCTATCAGAATTCTTTCATTCCCCGAACTGCATCTCTCTGGAACTCGCTTCCCCAGAGTTGTTTCCCTCCCAACATCAACCTACAGCTGTTCATGTCTAACTGTTACTGATATTTTATGAATGGAGGACACCAGTAGTCTGGAGTATGGACTATTTTTTTTTATTCATTTGTTTTTCCTTCCTCTGTTCTGTTATTTATAAAAAAAAAAAAAAAATCTATGGCCAGACGCCACAATCCCGTAAGGGGTGGCCCTTTGACTTTGAGTTAGTTGCTTTACCGGGAGGGGCACGAAATGGTTGTATCGTTACCACCCAGCGGTGTAAGTGGTTCCCTGGCTTACAGGAAACCATTAGGCTTGTCACTCAATGTAAAGCCTTCCGAAAAGAATGGAAGAGTAATAAAAAGTGACCGGAAAAATGGAAGAAATTGGAAGAGAAGAGGACAGAAACAGATAAAGAAAAAAATAATGTTAAAGGTAGAACGAAGAAGTAAGCAGCACCACATCAAATGAGGGGATGATAGTCACCATCACCTACAACAGGAGGTAACTTAAGATCATTTGATACTCTCTCTCTCTCTCTCTCTCTCTCTCTCTCTCTCTCTCTCTCTCTCTCCGAAAACCAATAAGGCGGAAAACCAATAAGGCAGAGATCAGTATATCTCTCTCACTGTTTTCACCTCTGCTGGGTAGAAGGAGTGAAGGGAGCGAGAAGAAGGTAGAGGAGAAAATAAGAGTAAATCAACCCTATCATCGCTGGGACAACTCTAGTCTTCCATTCAAGCTGACACAAGAAGATTTTATTCAGATGAGAGTGTGTCGTAGGAGTCTGGAGAAAATAATAGTATCACCCATCTCTCTCTCTCTCTCTCTCTCTCTCTCTCTCTCTCTCTCTCTCTCTCTCTCTCTCTCTCCATGTTTCCATCTATCTATCTGTTCTTCTTCTTCTTCTTCTTCTGATTATTATTATTATTATCATTATTTTTCATGGCCTGAGTTGGAACAGGATAATATGCTAATCACGAAGAAGTTCTATGGAAATGATATGGAGCCAAAGTCTTGTCCTAATCTGCCACTGAGTTTCAGGAAATACACAAGAAATTGACCCTACACCAAGTTAAGCTAAATGTAGCATAGTTATCAGTTCCCGCTAACGTCAGACAATTTTTTTCTTTTTCTTTTTTTTCTTTTTTCCTTTTTCTTCCCGGTAAATAAAGAGCATTTCATTTAACAAAGAGTGAGTCTTAGCAACCTGAAGAGATTTGGATCGGAAAGATAAACAATGGAAGAGTGGGTTTGGATAGTGTCTTGTTATCACCGAGGCCCCTGTGACTCACTGCCTGTTTAGGTAAATCGTTTGGAATAAGCTAGAGAGAGAGAGAGAGAGAGAGAGAGAGAGAGAGAGGTCTTCTTGTATACTTCATCTACAGTACATTATATTTGTTTGTCTTATCAGTCTGTCTGGGTACCTGTATATCCTGTTGCTTCGTATGAAGCCTCCCACCTCTAGGTGCTAGAGAGAGAGAGAGAGAGAGAGAGAGAGAGAGAGAGCATTAGACTAAACACAGAGCCCCAAGACAGAGTAAGAAATAAAATGGAAAGCAAATAAACTGCATAGAAGGAAGATGGAAGTAAAGGGGTTGAAATGAAGGAGACACAAATTTAGTGGGAAAAAATATCCTACTTATAGGAAAACCTTTAGAGAATAAATTACGTCGTGGTAATAGAGGCTGCAAAACACTATAAAAAATAATCTGATTTGTTTATTACACTATTGCGTCCTTGGTTTTTATCTAAATCGTTTCATCATTATCGTAGCATCTTTTTCTAAGCGACGTAATATATATATAATCATTATCGTAGCATCTTTTTCTAAGCGACGTAATATATATATATATATATATATATATATATATATATATATATATATATATATATATATATATATATATATATATTGCACCTCAACATGCTCTTGCTTGTCAAGGAGATACTGAGGCGGACTGTGTTCAATAAGTAGCTACAAAGAAACATGAAGTCTCAAAAAATACTTGTAATATGAACATAAATCCTGTATTGTATGAGGCCCAGGACACAAAGTAGCACATTTTCCTTAGCGATTTATTTAGCAAATTACATTACATCGTGGTCTTTATTGTAGGTCATAGTAATATCTACATTATCTTGTATTGCTGTCAAAGAAGAGGACAATGCTGTGTATTGTCCCGTGCTGAAATTCATTTTCTCACCAAATCCTTCCTGTACTCCTATCCTTCCTTCCCACTTAGCGGCAAACTTGTTCAGAACCAAGCGTATTTGACTCCATATCCACCCTGTTGACAAACCTTAACCTCATTCTTGCCATTGAAATTACCGTATTGGGTGATTTTAACATGCAATATGTAGAATGGTTATTGCATTCTGCCAGGACAGACGATACTGGTGAAGAATGCTAGCTGTTTGCTGAATTGTTTAATCTCACTTAGTTGGTGAAACAACCAACCAGAATACCAGATAAGCCTGATCATAACGCCTATCTCTTGGACTTATTCCTGAAAATAATCCAGATCAATGCGGGATAAAAGTACTGTCACCACTTGGATTTTTCGACCACAGTCTCATCAAAGCCTCATTAGTTGTCCAAAACCTCCCCATTCTGAACCAGTCAGGGTGATCAGATGGCATTCTGACAGGGCAGACTGGGATGGATTTTGAAATTATCTTGCTGATATTCCATGGCAGTCTTTCATCTCCAATAATATTCATTCTACCCAGTCCCACATTAATTATTTAATACAAGCTGGAATGGAATTGTTCATACCCAGTCAACAGTTCACTAAAAGATCGGACTCCCCAAAATGGTCTGACAGCAATTGTGCCAGAGCAACGACCGAAAAGTCTTCGGCATATAACTATTACTTGAAATCAAAATCACCTGAATTACTAAGTCAATTTAAAATTCCTAGAAAGCATGCAAGAGCAGTAATTAATCTTGCTAAATCAAACTTTCTTCACAACCAAGCATCCAAACTATTTAATAATCCTAATGACAATGGAATATTCTGGTCATCGCTCAATTCTTTCACTAATAACTTTAACAAGTCATCACCCATTCATCCACTAAAATCTTTTGGTGGTAACACTATAGATGATCTGCGTGGAAAAGCAAACATCCTTGCCAGTACGTTTGCCAGATAGTCTACCTTAGAGGAAGTCGCCATAACGTCCCTGCACTATAACTTGACTCTCCCGAAATTGCCCTGCTGAAAATACAGACCAGGTACATGAAATCCATTCTAGACAATTTACCAACCAAGTAAGCTCCAGGTCCAGATAAAATTCCTCCAATTGTTTTGGAAAACTGTTCCCTAGAAATTGCTCCTATTCTAAGTAAATTATTCAGACTACGCATACGTGCCACTTCATTCCCTAATTCTTGGATAGAAGCCGCTATCCATCCAGTTCCTAAGAAAGAAAGTTCCTCTGACCCCTCTGATTACAGACCATTAGCTATCACATCTGCTCTTGATAAAGTATTTGAGATAGTAATTAATGAGCACATGGTTAAAAGTTTTGAACCAAACAAATTAATTAGTGATAGACAGTGTCGTTTTCGCCACGAAAGATATGCTGTTGATATACTCAATCTCCTGACTCATACCATCCATCAGTCAACTGACAAACATGGAGAAACTCCTGCTAAAGCTTTTGACAGTGTGGCACAGTTCCCTGCTATTCAGACTTCCTAGCTATGGCCTATCATCTTTTGTTCCTCTTATTTGTCCATATCTCAGCAGGAAGATAAAAGTAGATGATGTATATTCCAGTTTCCACTCGATTAATGACGGCGTGCCACAAGGATCAGTTGTGGTTCCAACCTTATTTCTAATTCATACTAATGATCTCTTTACCTGTCACCCACAATCCCATTCATTCATATGCAGATGACAACATTTCACAGTTCATTCACACTTAAACACCCATATACTTAATTTAATATCTCTAACTCAAGACGATCTACAACAGTCTCAATGAATCAAGCCTTATCTAAGATCACTGGATGGGGAAAAATAACATTGTATCATTTAATGCTAGGAAAACCAAATATATATAACTTACTAATAGGCAGATATTGCCTGATTCCTATATCACCTTCAATGCTCCTAATCTTCCTATCTCTGAAAGTGTGGAAATTCTCGGTGTTTCACTTAACGATGCCCTCAGCTGGACCTCTTATGTTAGATCACTTGCTGAAACTTCTTCTAGGAAACTTGATCATTAAACAGCGTCTCTAACTTCTTAAGTGATGAGCAGTTAACTATACTTTACAAGTCATGTGCACTCTCAGCTGGAATATTGCTCGCCCTTATGGAAATTGACGTCGGGATGTTGCACTAAAACAACTGGACAAAAATCAGAACAAAGCTATTAGAATTATTAATAACCCAAATATTACAAATGAACTATCACCCTGACAAGTAAGAAGGAATGTTGCCTCCCTTGCACTTTTATGGCAAATGCTCAGACGAAGTTGCATCCATTGTCCCACCTCTCCATGTATTGCCCTGCGCTACTCAGGCATCTAGTAGCGCTCTATGACTGGACTGTCACACTGCCATATTGCAGAACTTCTGCCTATCAGAAATCTTTTACTCCCCGAACTGCGTCTCTTTGGAACTCACTTACCCAGAGTGGTTTCCCCTCAGACTTCATCCTAGGGCTGTTCAAGTTCAACTATTAGAGATTTTTTATGAATGGAGGTAATCTGGTGTATGTATTTTTTTTTTTTTTTAATTCTTTAGTTTTTTCTACTTTTGTTTCTCTCTCTCTCTCTCTCTCTCTCTCTCTCTCTCTCTCTCTCTTTATATATATATATATATATATATATATATATATATATATATATATATATATATACACAGCAGCCTTTCAGTTGGAAATAAGGAACAGAGTTCAGGCTCTCAGTAATGCTGAATGTGACATTGATGAGCTCAATGACAGACTAACAAAAGTGCTAAAAGAATCAGCAGAGGTAGAAGGAAAACCTAATACAACCAAAGCCGAGAAGTATTCAGAAAAGACACTTGAGCCTATGAGAAAAAGAAAGAAAATGAAAGTAAAAACAAAGAAAGATGAAATAGAAAGAGCAGAATTAAATAAGCTTATCAACAAAAGACAAAGAGAAGAAAAATGAAAGAGAAACATGGATCAAATCAAAGAAACCATCAAAAAATGAAAAAGTCTGAAACAGTCCGAAGTAAAATGGCACTTGGAAAGCAACAAATTACATCACTAAAAGACACACGGTGAAGCCATTAAATGCAGAGATAAGATGTTGAAGAGAGTTGAAGAATTTTACAAAGAACTGTATGCATCAAAGACAGTAGTACCAATAGCTAACTTTTCAATTGACGCAAGTGAAATACCTGAGGTAACACCAGACAAAGTAAATGACTCTCTAAAAATTATGAAAAGAGGGAAAGCTCTGGGAGAAGATGGAATAGTAGCAGATTTACTGTTGGATGCAGGATTAGAAGTACAAACTAGGCTTGCTCACTTATTTACTCAATGTATTAAAAGGAAGAAAATTCCCAAAACATGGTGTAATGCAATAGTTATTTTAATTTACAAAGAAGGTGACTCAAAAGACCATAGTAACTATCGACCCATTAACTTGCTATCAGTGATTTACAAACTCTTCACTAGAGTCCTTACAAACGAATAACTACAAATTTGGAGGAAAACCAACCTCTTGAACAGGCAGGATTCCGAAGTGGGTACTCGGCTACCGATCATCTAAACACAGTGAATCAGCTAATTGAGAAAACTACAGAATGTAATAAACCACTGTGCTTAGGTTTTGTTGATTACGAAAAGGCTTTCGATTCAGTGGAGCACATAGCAATTATAAATTCATTGCGAGAACAAGGAGTGAATGAGAACATTGTAAAACTGTTCGAGAACATATATAAAGAGGGAACTACTACAGTTAAATTACATAAGGACTCAGAAAAAATTAAGATTGAGAAGGGCGTACGTCAGGGAGATACAATTTCACCAAAGTTATTGACAGCATGCCTAGAAAGTATTTTCAGAAAGCTAGACTGGGAAAACAAAGGAGTGAACATAGATGGAGAAAAGCTAAACCATTTAAGATTTGCAGATGACATTGTCCTAATCTCAGAAAAAGCAGAGACATTGCAAGAAATGTTAAATGACCTGAACAGAGAAAGTCTCAAAGTAGGGCTAAAGACGAACCGGAGTAAAACTAAAGTAATGTTTAATCCTCAAACACCAAAGAGCGTCATAAGAATAAGTGGAGAAATTCTTGAAGAAGTTGAGGAGTACAATTACCTGGGACAAATACTAAAATTAACGAAAGATAATGATAGCGAAATAAAAAGACGCATTACAGTTGGATGGAAAGCTTTCGGTAAACATAGAGACATTAAGAAAAGTAGCTTGCCAGTTTGTATGAAACGAAAATAAAATAACGAATGTATAAGTCCAGCTATGACGTATGGTTGTGAGACTTGGAAACTGACAAAATCGATGGAAAATAAATTAATTCGTTCTCAGAGAGCAATGGAAAGGTCAATGTTGGGATTATCATTAAGAGACAGGAAAAGATCAACTTGGGTGAGAGAGCAGACTAAAGTCAAAGATATGGTGGGGGTTATAAAGGAACAGAAATGGAGGTGGGCAGGCCATGTAGCAAGAATAAGGGATAAACGATGGAACAAGAGGTTGACTGACTGGACACCAAGAGATTGTAAGCGTAGCAGAAAAAGGTCAGACAGGAGGTGGAGGGATGAGATAGAGAAATTTGCAGGGAAAACGTGGCAAAGATTGGCTCAGTTAAGGAATTCGTGGAGAAGGTTGGGGAAGGCCGTTGTTCAGTAGTGGACTGGTAATGGCTGATGATGATGATGATGATGATGATGATGATATATAGATAGATAAATAGATAGATAGATAGACAGATAAAGTTTATTGTAGGATGGCACCCTTGTTAAATATGTACTCCTGAGAGAGAGAGAGAGAGAGAGAGAGAGAGAGAGAGAGAGAGAGACTAAAAACAGTAAGCACTAAGACAGAACAAGAAATAAAACACAGCATAAATGAACATGGAACAAGCAGGTGAAAAGTAAAAGAGGAGAGATAAAAGAGTACAAAGAAAGGAAAATGTAAAAGCAATGAGGGAAAGGAAAACTATGATTTTATTTTGAAATAAGCCCTCCGTCATGCGGCCATACTGAATATACAAAGCATATCGCTGTGATTTTGATTTATATTTCGGTCATCATTCTGAGTGGTGATTATCATTCCAAAATACAAAAACGATATGCCCTTTAATCCCAGCCCGACTTTCCAGCCTATACATTGGATTCCATTTATTCCAACCTCTTTACATCAAGAAATTATACAGGGACTTACTGTAGACTCGGAAATGGACGGCTGCGTATCGTAGTTTCTCATTTATCGGAGCTTGTTCGCTCCCAAATGTTAAATATTGACATTGATTCATAAATTGACGATTGCGTATTGTAATCTATAAGAACTAAATGAATATCACGAAAGAACGTTTTAGAAATACATCTGCAATAATGCAATCATTTTTCATAATAGTGATTCACCCAGAAAATACCAGTGAGGACTATGATGCATGGTCGTGGAGGGTGTCGGCGTGTCTTGGATGCTTTCCTTTCTAGCCATTTAGGGCTGCTTCACTGGCTTGAATTTATCTCCTTTTCACCTTTCAGGTGGCTGTTAGGCTAGTCAGTTTCTCATTTTCTTCCCCTCCCTGATAACTTGGTACAGTAGGTGTCTGTACCTTTTACAGAGCTTGACTGCTTACTTGCCTCTGGAGGGTTCCCCCAGCTGATCGCTCTGGGCCCGAGGCCTCCTGAGAGTGGTTTGGGAAAGCAATCTCAGACTTAGGTGTTTTGCTTCGAGTATGTTGTCTCATGATAGTTTTTTCTCCTTCAAACTTCCCCCGTTAGGGGGAAGTGGTTACTATGGCGGATGCCCCTGCTGCCTCCCACCGCTGAAGGGGGGAGAGGTGGTTCTGACGAATCCCAGACTGCCATACGGACTGACCGCCCCCAAACTGAATCACTGCAGACTCGTACACCCCTCGGCATTCCTGTAAATAACGCACTGTATGTGATACTTCATGCAGTTGGTTCCTCTACTCTGGCTAGTCTCAATCCTTATATAATTAAGACGGTGATTGATGGCTGTGCTCGTGACCATTTGTTGTTTGTTTGTATAGATTTTTCCACCTGACATGGTCATAGTGGAAGCAGACTTGGAGAGCTGCAGTGCAAGGCGTTCAAAGAGTTCTGTAGGGTCCAAGAAGTTGAAGGAGACAGGCGGGCATTCGACATTGGCAGGAGGAGACCTCTTGGGCGTGAGGTCGCTAGCGTCACGAGGCAAAGCACGGCATTTGGTGGCAGGCGGCTTCTCTGTCATCTTCCCCTTCTTCTTCCTTGGTGGTGGTGGGGGGGGGAGAAGGGGAAGGGTACACCTCCTGGGTGGACTGGAGGAGATCGACCGGTGGCACACCATCAGCAGAGGGTGATGGAGACGGAGGAGAGTCTTCCACGTCCTGGATGATGGACAGGATGGGAGAGGCGGTGTCCTCCTCAGTAGCTGGCAGTGACTGGTGCAGGTTGATGTCAGGGTGGGTGTGGTCGGTGTCCATGGGCTATGCAGGGGTGGCGGTGGTGGTGGTAGTCACCTTGTTTAGTGGACCGTTGAGCAGCAGCCTTTTCCGCGGTGTTCTGCTGGGTTGGAGAGACTGCAGCGTAGGGGCACGACACTCCTGAGAAGGGGCTGACTGTGCACCATGAGTGAAGCTCTGTGGGATAACAATGCAGGGCAGCCCGTTCTTCTCCAATATCTGAGGGAGAAGAATGAGCATCGTTGTCCTGTCGTCACCACAGAACGCCCTCGTCATTGTGAAGCACATGGTGACAATCGTTTCCACTTCACCAGGACATTAGGGATCCACCGACCGGTGCCCCCAGGCCGTGGAGCACCGCCGTGCATAGGCAGAGCCTTGCACAGCCACACACCCCGGTCCAGTGACGTCCCTAGCCTCGGGACCATTCGGTGCCTGGTGAAGACAGGATTCAACTGTCACGCCCTTGCCTAACGAGTGCTGAAGGTGCCGTGAAGTGGGAGCAACGATCCCCAGATGATGTACAAAAACATCAGTGCCAGTGTCCTGGTGCCTGATGAATCCATATCCCACCTTCATGCTTTACCATTTCACGGTGCCTGTGATGGTTTGCACTCATGGCGACTCCTCTGTGCCTGTGGTGGCCCCTCTCGACAGGTTGAAGGCCAATGTAGCTGGAGAAGGCATGGCTGTAGAGGAGATGTTTTCACCACCATTGCTGGACAGGGACTCCCGGTGCTCGTGAGATGGAACAGGTAAAAAAAAAAAAAAGGCAACTGGAGACCTTCTCGTAAAGACTCTTAATTCCTCTCAGGTGAAGGACTTGTCAAAGCTATGCAAGTTCCATTGCTACAACATTGAGCCGAAGATCCCAAATTCCATGAATTTTTGCAAGGGGGTTTTCAATTGCAGGGATCTCATGGTGATGAGTGAGTATGAGATCATACAGGAACTAGCTCAGCAAGTTGTCATCGACGCCCGATTTATAACTAGATTTTCGGAAGGTGTCAGGACAAAGACTGCAACCATCATTTTGACTTTTGGTAAAGTGTCTCATCCCAGTCATGTCAAACTTGGTTATGAAATTGTTCATGTATGGCAGTATATCCCTAACCCTCTACGTTGCTTGAAATACCAGCTGTATGGGCATAGTGACAAGACGTGTCAGGCTTCGCAGCCAGTGTGTGGCAAGTGTGCAAGCCAGAGTCTTGATGCTGAACGTTGCACATCCGAGACAGTATGCTGCTTTCACTGCATGGCTGCTCACTCCACTTCCTCTAGGGACTTTCCCAAGTGGAAGGAGGAGAAAGTGGTCTGCACAGTAAATGCAACTGAGGGCATTTCCTAATACGAAGCTAGGAAGAAAGTAAAGGCATTGCATGCAACTCCCTCACCAAACACCTCTTATGATTCGACGGTGATGTCCTCACCCGTGATGTGCTCTGTTTAAACACAGTCTGAACCTGCCCCTGTTCCTCATGCCACTCACTCTACCTTTCCTTCTCACCCTCCTGTCCACTCCGACTCTCTCACTGACATCCCTGTAGGAGCTTCTATTCTCAAAATGCTGCTGCCTCTCCATCAGTCAAGCCAAAATGGAAGTCTGACAAGTCTAGTAAGAGTAATATGACCACCCTCACAAACAGTCACGTCCTCATATTCTTCCTGCCTCTGCTCCAGCAAGGGAGAGATGGGTTAGCTCTTCCCCGGGGGAGTCTGGGAGCCTTGTCATTGACGAAACTATGGAAGCTTCTGTCAGCAACCACCAAGCTAGGTCCCCCGGTTGTCGCTCACCTGTTGGCGGGTGGGATAAAAAAGCTAAGCACACTGGCCACCCTCGTAAATCTTAAACCATCAGATTCACTGCATTACACTGGAATTGTAGGACTCTTGGGAATAAATTACACAATAGAGCAATCCTGCTATTTACACACAGGCCAGACATTATTTGTTTACAGGAGACATGTTTGGTATATCACCCTGATCCTCCAAAGTTCAAAAACTACCACTCGTATAGAAGATATGATGGTCACGGATTTGCCATATACATAAACAAATCACCCCCACAAACGGAAGTCGTTCTAAAAATTACTACGGAAGCTGCCGCATGCAGGGTAAAATTTAATAACATGTATCTGTATATTTGCCCTCTTTACTGTCCACTGTGAATTCACTATTTGATCATCTTCCTGGGAACAAGTTAGTGTCAGGTGACTTTAATGCCCATTACTATCAGTGGGGTAGCCTGAGGATCGATGGTCGTGGGAAGCAAGTAGCCGACCTAATACTAGTCCAACCTCTGTCTTCTGAACGATGGTAGAACGACTCGTGTAGATGATCATATTGGTAACTTTTCAGCAAATGACTTGTCTCTGCCTCTCCAGGTATATATGAGGATTTCTCATGGGACCCTTATGACGATTCCTTGGGAAGTGATCATTTACCCATCTGTCTTTCTTATACACGCGACATTGTTTCGGACCCTCCACCCCCAAAATTTAACTATAAGAAAGCAGATTGGGGATCCTTCTCAAGGATTGCCAATTTAGATATATGTGGGGAGACCATACGCGTAAAAGTCGAAAATTTAACCAATTCCATCTTACACGTGGCTGAGGCTGCTATTCCCAAGACTTCTACAGTTCATAAACAACATAGAGCAACTTTGGTAGATGCCAGATTACCGACAAGCACTGAGGAAACGCAATAGGAGATACAGGATTTGTTTATAGTCAGCCTACAGAGGAAAATTTTATTGCATACAAACAGGCACAGGCTGAGGCAAGGAGAATTATTCAAAGGGTCAAACGTGTCTCCTGGCGGAATTTTGTGTCCACAGTGAATCTCTCTACACATTAAATAAAGGCCGGGTCCATTATTAAAATACTAGCCTAAATGATAAAAGCCTTTACATCCCTGTTACCACACTGCAGGTGAATAATAACATCTATGACGATCCCGTGGACGCAGCTAACATCCTTGCCAGTTTTTCTGATGTCGATAGCTCAGCCAATTACGACCCACATTTTCAGCACAATAAACCCACAGCTGAGCTACAAATTTTAGACTTTACCACAGAAGACATTGATTCCCCATACAACAGAGTGTACGAGAAATGGACTGCCCCTTGCCCTTAAATCCTGTAAGACACCAGCCCTGGACCAGATGCAGGATGCTGGAATGATCCAGCATCTTAATCAGGACAACCTGATCAAATTGTCAGCATTGTGCAATGAGCTCTGGGCATCCCAGACGTTCCCAAACTCATGGCACTTTGCACACGTCATACCGATACCCAAACAGGCAGGTCGTCTTATGAATCCCAGTTCATTTCGTCCTGTTATGTTGACTTCTTGTATGTGTGAGGTCATGGAACAGATGGTTAATACTAGGCTTCTTTTTGTTTTCGAGTCGAAGAAGTTGTAAAATTATCGACAATGTGGCTTCAGTAAATACAGAAGTTCACTAGATAATTCATTGAATTTGGAGCATTGTATTTAGGAGGCATCTGCCAATAAAGAATTCATGATAGGGGTGTTCTTGGACATCCATAAAGCCTATGACATGACGTGGCGACACGGTATACAAATGAAGCTCTATGTTTATGGCTAAGAGGTAATTTGCCTATTTATATTTCCAATTTGTTAAGGGACAGGAATTTATTTGTCAAATTGCCCCATAACGAAATATCGGATATATTTATCCAAGAAAACGGGGTGCCTCAGGGAAGTGTGCATAGTCTCACTTTGTTAGGTATTATGATCAATGATATTCTGTCATCAGCTCCCATCCCGAGGAACCTTAAATAATCACTCTATGCTGACGATTGTGCAATTTGGCACTCTTCCTGTAATGCACAATTTTTGGCTGGGCGGATTCAAGCATCCCTTGATTCCATCCACCAACGGGCCT
This sequence comes from Coenobita brevimanus, assembly GCF_032717465.1. NCBI lineage: Eukaryota > Metazoa > Arthropoda > Malacostraca > Decapoda > Coenobitidae > Coenobita > Coenobita brevimanus. The sequence goes on from NC_137012.1 coordinate 7,257,321, forward strand.
TGAAGTGGGGATTTAAGTTTTCCATCCCTAACTGTGCCACTGTTATTTTCACTAATTGTAATGTCCCTGATCTGCATTTGACTTTGGATAATCAGGCGGTATCTTTTCAAAATTCTGTAAAGTTTTTGGGTCTCAATTTTGATTGTCGTATCGACTATAAATTTCATGTTGATAATGTGCTTTCTCGTTGTGATAAACCGTGAAATGTTCTCAAGTACCAAATGAATACTACTTGAATTGCCAACAGAAAATCTTTATTAATGGTGTATAAGTCCCTTATTAGATACTATCTAGACTATAGCTCGCAGGTGTATGGCTCGGCATCCGATGTCACACTGAGGAAATTGAATGTGTTGCAGAATAAATGTTTGCGAATGTATCTTGGAGCAATCAGGTGCACAAGTGTAGCTCTAATGGAAGTGGAGGCAAATGTGCCACCCCTCTGTATATGCTGCCACCACCTGCTGCTCTTCTACTGGATTAGAACATCAAGGAACTGTGATGTCAGCAGTGTGGCCTGTGCCCCCCTACATCAGTACCAACACCTTCTGCAGTGGGTGAGGTTCGTCGGCCACTTGCAGTTCGCCTCCAGCTTGGTGTGGACCTCAGTGACTGTGACAAGCAGGTGCCTAAAAATATAACGCCTTTGGTGCCATCCAACTTTTTTTTTATGCAACATGGCTCCCAGGACCGAAGGCCAAGGCGCCGGAGGCGGAGGTCCACCACTTGTTTTGTAATATCATCGTGTGTCACTTAAGGTCCCACCAATTGTACACCAACGGCTCCAAGATGAGTGAATGTGTGGATGCTAGTGTATGGTCGACTGAATGTGCCCTCACAACTTTTTGATGTTGATAAGGCCATAGACTATACTGTAAATTCTAGGCATGACTCGTTTGCCATGTCTTCATGTTCAAAATCAGCCCTTCAGGCAGCTGCACCTTGCACTACGGATTCCCACGAGATCCAGGGTGGCATCTTTAATAAACTGCAATCATGCAACAAGTCCTTCACGTTGGTCTGGGTGCCTGGTCATTATCATACCTATGACAATGAGCAGGCTGACTTACTTGCAAAGTCGGCTGTGGAACTCAGGGAGTTTTGGGATGTTCCTTGTGATCTACAGTCGAGTCTCTTCCTCGGAAAGAAATCAATTAATCTTCTGTGGCATGGTCAGTGAACCAGACAGAATATGCCAACATGCATGCCACTCCTTGGCGACTGTGACTCAGCCAACAGACCCAGTCCCCTTGGAGAAAGAATACCGGCAAGACTGAGGATGAATTGTACTATGATATCTCATATGAAACCATACATTGAACGACAATTTCCACCGCACTGTGACATCAGTGGTGCAGTCCTAGCTATCAGTCATATCCTGCGCTGTCGGCGATTTACTCGTCAACGTGCTTCACTTATAAATTACTGCGGTGCAGCTGACGTCCCCTTTGCCCTTTCCACCATCCTGGGTGATGGGGATATTGTTATGACTGATAAATTGAAGGCTTTCTTGAAAGAGACCAGATTGGTCAGAGTATGTGACTTTTTCACTGTGTGGTTATGGTTTCTATCAACTGTAAATATGTATAATACTGTACTGTATTGTATTTTTAATTACGGTTGACAGTTGACATACTGGAAATAGTTCTTGCTTCTCAATGATCTGGTTTTTATATTGATATCCCCTAAATTAAACCACATTCCTCGCCTGACAGTTACCGGTTGATGAGTGCAAGTGGGCATTTTCAGTCGATGGTGTTCTGTTGGGTGAAGTACTTCAGTTTTGTACCATCATGTACAAGTTTTCGTAATTAGGATCGACACCTGACGTATATGGAATAGTTCCTGACTCCTCTGATTCTGTTTCATATATTGATGTTTGATATATATATTATTTTGTGTTTCAACTGACAGCCAGTAGGTGATGAGTGCAGTAATGCATTGTAGTAAGGCATACCATATCTGCAGTCGATGGTGGTTTCTTGATCAAGGTATTTTTCCCGTTACTGTAGGTTTAGCTATTTGCATATTTAGGTTTTAGTATAGGTTAGTGATTTGTCTGTTAGTGTTATGCTAGGTGTTTTTAGGTCGACTTCTCGTCCTAGAAACACTTGCTGTAGAACCGGGGTTCTGTTTCGAGACCGGAGCTAGAACATACAACGAGAAGAGCAGGACATAAAAACTCTGGACAACAACCTTACACGTTTATTACCTTAATTACCTTTCACAGTATACAATATGAATGAATGCAAATAACACACAATACACTACTCAGTCTCAAATACGCTAGGCAGACTAGAGGACTCTGACTGGACTGTGGTGTATCAGTATCACGCAGGATACTATCCAGTCACAAGGACACTAGACGGACACTGTACACAAGATGGATGGAAGTCTCACACAGTGATTATTTGGTCACGAGTACACAATATGAATACAGGTATCACACAATATACTATGCGGTGGTAGGGGCATTAGTCGGACACAGTACACAATATGACCATAAAAGACACACGGTATACTACTCGGTCACCATGGCACTAGTTAGGCACAGTACACAACATGGATACTAGTATCACACCATACACCAGTCAGTCACTGTTGCACTGGGCAGACCGGAGGGCTCTGACTGGGCTGCGGGAGTCTGGTGGCCCTCCCAGGTGTCGGCCAGGTGTTGAAGGGGTCTCGTCAGGTATCCCTTCTCGTAAGGGCCATGGGCCAACCCTCAGGGGCGACGTCGTCTTCTGTGGGCCGCTGCTGGTGAGAGGCCCTCCGCTCATGTGGCCTTCCTGAGTGGTCTGGTCCTCGGGGCTTGGGCCAAACAGAGCAAGTAGGCACACTTGTCTGTGCCCACCCTGGGGAGGAGGTTGCTGTTGTCTGGGGCTGGGGAGGTCTCGCCCCAGGGTTACAGGGGCGTCTCAGGGAGTCCGGCATCTGCAGTCTCCCTCCCATCGGGCCGCCATCAGGGTTGAACTGCGGCGTCGCCTCCAGCAGGAGCCTATTAGCTTGTCGTCTCCCTCGGGTGCCGGCTGCACTGCACACACTCCCTGGGATGGCACAGGGCCTCACCACACTTCCTCTAGGCAGGAAAGCTCCCCCTGTGGGCTGCCTCTGTGGGGAGAAACGGAGGAATGTCCCTCTCGGCAACAGGAGGGGTAAGCCAAGCAAGGGTTATCCTCTACACAGGAAGTCTCAGGGGATGAAAGACTTTTCTTGGAGTGTCTCTCCCTGGTGCAGCTGAAAGCCGTCGCTGAGGTCCCGTGGGGAACAGGAGGAGGGTGGCTAAAGGCCATCCCTTCCCTGTCGGTGTGGCTGGAGGCCATCACTGGGGTCCGACTTCCAGGCAGGACTGTGGGCGAGTGTGGCTGTAGGCCGTCACCTGTCCACAGTTGCGGCTAGAGGCCGTCGCCGGTGTCCTGCACAGAGAGTGATGAGCAGTCGAGGTGCGGCTGAAGGTCGTCATCGGTGTCTTACTCCCAGAGGCAGCCGCGGAAGGAGAGGGGACGTTACCGCCTCTCCCCGAGTGCGACTGGAGGCCATCACCGGTTTCTGCAGGAGATTGGGGGGTTGCAGCAGTTGAGCGGCTTAAGGCCGTCAATTGTTTCGTGCAGCTAAAGGCTGTCACATTATTTGTGAGGCTAAAGGCCGTCACTTGGGTGCTGCTTGGGACTGAGTATTCAACCCCATCCCGAACCTGGCAAGAGTTGGTCTGGCTGGAGGGTAAAGCCCTCGCACTGAGTAGTTCCCGCTGGGTCTGTTATGGGGATAAGGGCGCAAGGTAGTAGGGGACATTGGCCCATACAGTCTGGGTAGTGCTCACGCCCTCAAAGCCCCTCCGTGGTCTCCTCCTTGGGTAGGGGTAGTGACGTATTTTATTTAAGTTTATTAGTTTTAGAGCTTTTTGATTAGGTTTTCATATATTAATAATGTAGTATATCAATTAGGATTATTAGTTATAGAGCTTTTTGATTAGGTTTTCATATATTAATAATTTAATATATAAAAAAAAATTACAAACCATAAAATATTGTATATATACGTGTGATATATATATATATATATATATATATATATATATATATATATATATATATGTGTATATATATATATATATATATATATATATATATATATATATATATATATATATATATACAAACATTTGGAAATAATAATCTCAATACCATTGGCGAGTCGGAAGTTATGCGTAGGTGCTTCTTCATCTACCTTGTTTACTCAAAAACCTGAAATAAGGACCTAGATTCGTAAGATAGCGGTTGCGAATCGTAATTTATTGTAAATACTTGTTTGGTATTTTCCTTGTGATTCTTCCCGTCCCAATTTGCTGTCGGAGAATATTTGCCTGATAATCAAACTATCATCATTGGCTTTGTAGCACTTCGTCCTAAGCGATTTACAATGCATTACGCCCGTTAACATTTTCTTCCATGTTCTTTATATCCTTCTAACGTCAATCTAGCACTTTTTACAGAGCGATTTATTTTGCTAACATAACATTTTCTATAATGCTGATTACATAGTTCTAACATCGTAGTAGCTTCTCTGAAAGCGATTTATTTTGGCAATTACACCTTGTCATTCACTTTCACAATACTTGAAGCTTTTTCGCTGCAAGAAGTTGAATATTAACATCGATTCATAAATCGACAGTTGCAGTCTATGGAAATACATGTAAAACAAAAATGAAAGAATAATGTTTTAGAAATACACCTGTAATACTGAGTATTATGAGGTTTGGTTCGGAAGAAAATGCATAAATGTTTTTTTCGATTCCGTTGCCTAATGGGAAGTAATGCATAGGATCATATTTAACGAAAGTTGGACGTGTTAGCTTTGAGTGAAACGAAGATGAAAGGGAAGGGTGAGTCTATGTTTGGAAGTGTGAATGGAAGATTGTCAGGTGTTGATAGAGGAAGGGCAAGAGAAGGTGTGGCCTTGTTAGTGAGTCCGGAAGTACAGCAGTGTGTGACTGAATGGAAGGAGGTGTCATCGAGACTGATGTGGGTGAAAGCGAAATTTGAGCGTGGGTTGTGGGTGTTTGTGAGTGCATATGGGCCTGGTAGTGAAAGGGATGAAGAAGAGAGGGAGTCTTTCTGGAATGATGTTGATGAGTGTCTGCAGAGTTTTGGAGAGAAAGTGAATGTTGTAATGATGAGAGATCTGAATGCTAGAGTGGGAATTGTAGCAGTTGAAGGTGTAGTTGGTATGCATGGTGTGCCTGGAAGAAATGAAAATGGGGAGCGAATGATAGGGACGTGTGTTGAGCGAGAGATGGTGATTGGAAATACGCTGATCGAGAAGAAAGATATTTATAAGTATACATGGGTGAGACAGGAGGGTGGAAGGGTTGTTGATAGAGCTTTGATGGACTATGTGGCTGTGTCTAGGAATGTAATAGGAAGATTGTTGGATGTGAGAGTTCTGAGAGGGGAGGGTGGAGGTATGTCTGACCACTACCTGGTGGAGGGAAAGTTAAGAGTAGGTAAGAGATGGGTGAGAGCTAGGAGGGTTAGGTGTGGCAGGGAGGTTTTGAAAGTGAGTGAGTTGGATAAAAGAGAGAAAAAGATAGAGTATCAGGTGAAATTGAAAAATGAGTGGAACGCAGTGAAAGATCAGGAAAATGGCAGTGTGGAGGAGGAATGGCAGTTGTTAAGAGTGCTGTGGTGGGGTATGCAGAAGAGGTGTGTGGTGTGAGATGTGTGGGTGGTGGTGTAAGAAAAGGAAGTGAATGGTGGTGCGAGGGAGTAAGTATGGCTGTGGCTGAGAAGAGATGTGCATATGAAGTGTGGCTGCAGAGGAAGGATGAGATGTCATATGAAAGGTATAAGGAAAAGAGAAATAGGGCGAGAAGGGCTGTGCGTGATGCTAAAGTGGCAGCAGATGAGAGGTGGGGTAGCCGGCTGACAGAAATTTTCAACAGAATAAGAAAATGTTTTGGAAGGAGGTGAAAAGGGTGTGAAAGGGAGAGTCTAGGAAGAAAGAACAAGTGAAAGCAGAGGATGGAAGGATGTTAACTGATATGGATGCAGTAAGGAAGAGATCGGCAGAGTATTTTGAAAGGTTGTTAAATGTAGAGGAGGAAAAGGTGGCTGAGATTGTGGCGGATGGAAGGGTGAAAAGAATAAATGTGTTGGGAGAGTTGAATGATTCTTTGATCACGAAGGAGGAAGTGGAGAAGGCAGTAAAGGAGATGAAAACAGGGAAAGCTGCAGGTATGGATGGGTGTGCTGTGGAATGCCTGAAGGGTGGCGGAGTGACTATTGTTGACTGGTTAGTAAGATTGTTGAATGTGTGCTTTGTGAAAGGTATGGTGCCAGTTGACTGGGCAAGTCCTTGTGTGGTCCCGTTTATAAAGGCAGGGGTGATAAGTATGAATGTACTAGCTTTAGGGGTATAAGTCTGTTGAGTGTTGTAGGTAAGGTTTATGGCAGAGTGTTAATTATGAGAGTTAGAAAGGGTACAGAGGGAGTGATTGGTGATGAGCAGTGTGGCTTTAGGAAAGGGAGGGGATGCGTGGATCAGGTGTTTGCTGTGAGACAAGTGTGTGAAAAGTATTTAGCGAAAGGCAAGGATGTGTTTTGGGCATTCATGGATTTAGAGAAAGCGTATGATAGAATTGATAGGGAGGCTTTGTGGACCGTTTTAAGATTGTATGGACTTGATTTTAGGTTACTAAAAGGGGTAAAAAGTTTTAATGTAAATAGTAGAGCGTGTGTTAGAGTGGGAAATGCTGTGAGTGATTGGTTTCCCGTGAGAGTGGGGCTGCGACAGGGATGTGTGATGTCGCCTTGGTTGTTTAATATTTACATGGATGGTGTTGTAAGGGAGGTGAATGCGAGAGTTTTAGGTGGAGGTCTGAGTCTGGTGAATGTTGATGGTGGAGAGTGGAATCTGAAGCAGCTGCTGTTTGCAGATGATACTGCACTGGTGGCTGATTCAGAGGAGAGATTGTGACAGTTGGCAGAGGAGTTTGGAAGGGTGTGTGAAAGGGGAAAATTGAAAGTAAATGAGAATAAGAGTAAAGTGATGAAGTGTACGAGGTTGGTAGATGGTAGGGGGATGAATATAGTTTTGAATGGTGAGTTGCTTGAGGAGGTAGAATGTTTTAAATATCTAGGGTCACATGTTGCTGTGGATGGAAGAATAGATGCAGAAGTGAAGTTTAGAATAAATGAAGTAGGAAAGGTGCTGGGAGGAATGAAAAAAGTGTTTAGATGTCGTAAAGAGAAGGCTGTATGAGGGTGTTGTGGTACCGACTGCGTTATATGGGGCTGAAACATGGAATATAGGTGTGGCAGAGAGGAAAAGTTTGAATGTAATGGAGATGAGGTGTCTGAGGAGTATGTGTGGAGTGACGCGTATGGATCGAGTGAGAAATGATGAAGTGCAAAGGAGAACTGGAGTTGTTCGGGAGATGGCTGGTAGAGTTGAGCAGAGGGTGTTGCGATGGTTTGGGCATATGGAGAGAATGGATAATGAGCGATTGGTGAAAAAGATAACTAGATCTGATGTGAGAGGTGTAAGGCTGAGAGGAAGGCCACGAATAGGATGGATGGACAGTGTGAAAAGAGCGCTGGTTGCGAGAGGGATGTCTGTTGAGCAAGGAAGAGTGGCTGTGCATGACAGAAATAAATGGAGAGAAATTGTGAATGAATAAGTGATGACACAGCCCTGAGGGGATATTCTCCCGCATTTGGTCTGATCGGCTAGTCAGGTCAGGTGCGGGTAAGGGGATGGGTCTGTTATGATGTGACAGGGGTAAACCAGCTCTGCTGTGGATGCCACTGATTGCATTGCCCAGTTGACCCTTGTGTGGTGCGATGCGGTGATGATCTGTCCGTTCTCCCCTTTGGGGCTAAGATGCGAATTAATGTGTTTGAATGGATGAGTAAATGGGGAGTGTGTCGTCCTGTCTTGGCTACCTCCCTTTCCTTGGGGGAAGCAGCCTAGGTATGTAGATAGATAGTTTAAGTTAAGTACTGAATTGGGTACCTGTAGTCGCGGTGCATGACTCTGAAGCTGTCATTATCGTACCCTGGCAACCTACTTGTCAACAGTGCGTCTGATTTCGTATCATATTATACAAGAATCATATTATTATACACGAATATATTATACGCGAATATTATAATACACGAACATATTATACATGAATATTACCATACACGAATCAAACGCGTATCATATTCTACGCGAAATCGGACGCACTGATGACGGATAGGTTGCCGGAGCACGATAATGACTTCAGAGTCGTGCACCGCGACTGATTCTTAACAGGACGGTTGCGAATCGTAATTTATTGGGAATACTTGTCTGGTATTTTCCTTGCGATTCTTCCTTGTCCAAATTTTTTATCGGATCATATTTGCCTAATAATTGTAACTATCATTGTGGGCTTCGTAGCACTTCTTTACGATTTACTTTTTTTGTCACACGTTAACGTTTTCCTTCATGTTCTTCATATCATTCGAACATCAACGTAGCACATTATCCAATGAGATCGATTTTGCATATTACACATTAATACTTTTGTGTGTGGAATAGATACTGAGGTGGAATGTGTAGAATAGATCCCCACGGAGGAAATTTTATGAAAGATCCCAGCAACACTAGTTATTCGAACTTAAATCCTGTATTATAAGGGCCACAGGGGCCAACGTAGCACAATTCCTTTCCTATTTGGCATATTACATCCTACCATCCATTTGTATTGTATGCCATGTCATATTAGTATCTTCATTATCTTAACTAAAAAGACAATGAGATGTATTATCCAGATTAAATCGCTAAAGAACATGTGACTTATCCGAATGCAATTACAATATGACCAGCAGTTCTGGCATTGTATCTTCATGTGAAATTGAATTCCTCACCATCTGCTCCTTCGTTTCGCCACCCAATTCTTTCTTCCCACCCAGAGAAAACCTTAATATTATTTATTGAAGGGTGATTCTCTTGTGAAATATCTACGCCATATAGTGTGTGTGTGTGTGTGTGCGTGTGTGTGTGTGTGTGTGTGTGTGTGTGTGTGTGTGTGTGTGTGTGTGTGAGTAAAATATGTATTACTGAGAGAAAGAGAGAGAGAGAAAAAATAAAAACAGTAAGCTCCGGGACGGAATAAAAATTAAAATAAATCGTAAATGAACAGCGAAGAAGCAAATGAGAAGTAAATGAGGAGAGATAAAAAGTAAACAGAAAGAAATAAGATATTAAAATAATGAAGGAAAGGAAAACGACGTTGTTATTTAAAGACAAACCTGGATTAATGCAGTCATGCTGAACATATCGAGTGTCTCAATATTTCTATTTAACATGTTTGCAGAAAGGAAATCAGAGTTTTAGTTTGTCATTATCATTGCAAAATTAAAGACAACATGCCCTGGAAACCCAGCCCGGATGCCTTGCGTAAAATTTGTCTCATTTAGTCCAGCCTGTTTGGATTAAAAAAAAAAAAAATAAGAATAATAAATATACACCTAGATTCTTAAATGGAAAGTTGCATATCGTAGACTCTTTTTTTCAGGAGCTTAATCGTTCCAAGAAATTATACATTGGCATGAAGTCATAAATCAGCGGTTGTGTATCGTAATCTGTGGTACCTGAATGAAAATATAAAATAAAAGAACGTTTTGTAAATATCTTCATCTATAAATAGCCCGACGCCCTAATCCCGCAAAGGGTGGCCGCAGACAAAACGCCTCCAAGTCGCTCTGTCACCCACCATTTGACTACTCTCCCACCAACTCACCCCCCCTCCCTCATAGACCTCTCAACTCCATCCCTCCACCTCATCCTCGATCTACCCCTCCCTCTCTCTCCCTCCACCTCACCTACATACACCCTCTTAGTCAGTCTTTCATTCTCCATTCTCTTCACATGTGCAAACCACCTCAGTGTATTTCTTCTAATCTTCTCAGCCACATCCAACTCCACCCCACAACGTTCCTTCGCTTCTTCATTCGTCAACCTGTCCCTCCATGTCACTCCACATGCTCCTCTCAAGTAACTCATTTCCACTGCTCTCACTCTTGCAAGGTCCACGCCTCGCTTCCATACGTCAGGGTAGGGATCACAATACTGTACTATCATGCAGTGACTTCTTAACTTCCATACTCACGTCCCTATTTCTCATCACTGCTTTCAGTGAACCAACAACCTTCCTTCCCTGCTGTACCCTTTCACGCACTTCATCCCCCAAAGTTCCATCCTTACTCATCACACTGCCAAAGTACTTGAATGCACTCACATTCTCCATATCCTCACTATCCAACCTTACTGTACATTCTGTGATTTCATTCCTCTCAAACACCATAACTTTACTTTTGTTTACATTAACTTTCAGCTTCCTCCTCCTACAGACTGTCCCAATTTCATTCACCAAACCTTGCAACTCCCATTCATCTTCACTCAACAGTACTGTATCATCAGCAAACAGGAACACCGGAATCTTCCAAATCTCACCCTAATTCATTAGAGCCATCCCCACATCCACTGCCCTACCCTGCACCTCCTTTACAACCCCATCCATGTATATATTAAACAGCCATGGAGACATCACACAACCCTGTTTCAGTCCCACATTGAGATTAAAGAACTCACTCAGCTCATCATCCACTCGCACCGTAGCCCTAGCTCCTTCGTACATACTCTTCACAGCACTCAACAATTTCCCATCCACTCCATATATTCTTAATACCTTCCACCTACCTTGCTTATCTATTCTATCACAAGCTTTCTCCAAGTCAATGAAGGCAGCATACACTTTCTTTCCCTTCTCTAGATACTTCTCCACTAAACATCTTAGAACACATATCTGATCTACACACACTATTCCTTTCTAAATCCCCCTTGTTCTTCTCCTATTAGCTCCTGTCATATGCCTAACCCTATCAATGAGTATTCTTCCATATATTTTACCAGTCACACTAAGAAGGCAAATACCCCTATGGTTACCACATACTTCTCTCTCCCCTTTTCCTTTGTATAAAGGAACAATTATACATGATTACCAGTTCTCTGGAACCCATCCCTCGTCCCAAGCCAATCTACACAATTTCCATATCCACTCCACAACAATCTCATCCCCATACCTCAGCATTTCATCACGCACTCCATCAATTCCTGGGGCCTTTCCCAACTTAATATTCTTCATCGCTTCCACTACTTCCGCCCTACTGTTCTCTTCCTCCCTCCTCTCATCTCTTCTTCTCCCAGCCATTCCCCAACCACTTATATTCGCACTGCTTTCACTCTCTACATTCAACAAATCCTCAAAGTGCTCCTTCCATCTCCTCAATTTCTCTCTTTTCTCCACCAACAATCTATTATTCTTATATTTCACTCTCCTACTATTTCCCCTTTCACACTGCCTTACTTTCTTTATCTCTTTCCAAAACAATTTCTTACTCTCCCTCCATTTCACACTCAGATTCCTCCCAAACTCTTCATCCACTTTCTTCTTACTCTCCTTCACCAGTCTCTTCACCTCCCTTCCCCTGCTCACATACACCCCTCTCTTCTCTCTCTGATCTTCTCCCCTACCTCTACTCACTAACCATTCACTATATGCCTTCTTCTTTTGTTCCACAGCTCGTTTCACCTCATCAATCCACCATGCTGTCCCTTGCACACCCTTGCATATGCTCCTCACTCCACAAACCACCTCTCATGCTGCGCCTATCTCTTCCGTGAATATCTTACATACATCTTCCATCCCTTCCATCTGCTCTAGCTCATACCTTCCCAATCTTTCTTCCACTATGCTGTTATACTCTGCCATTTTCTTACTATCTTGCAAATTCTCCACTCTTCTCACAGGAGCTGTTTCCTCCTGTCTTCCCCTTCGTCTCCTCAACCATTTTCTTTGCAGCATTACCTTGGCCATCACTAAGTGATGGTCCGAGACACCATTCCCCCACCCTCTCCACACTCTTGCATCCAACACTTGTCTTCTCATTTGCTCATCCACACACACGTAGTCTATCATTGCCTTTCGTTCAACAAGTTCACCATCCATCCTCATTACTTTCCATGTATACCGGTGGATCATCTTATGCCGTAAGTAGGTGTTGGCTATTGCCAACCCCTTACCAGCACAGATGTCCACCAAAGCACTACCATTCCCATCTACTTCAGCTGGCACACCCCACTGACCAACCACTCCATCCACCCGTACATTCCGAACTTTGCCATTCATGTCTCCAGTCAAAAGCACTCTCTCGCTCCTCTCAGATTTGTCCATTCATGCTTCTACTCTCGCCAAAAACTCATCTTTCATTCTTGCCACTCGGTCCTCTGTCGGAGCATACACACATACAATCGCCCACGCTTGTATACCTACTTTCATCCTCACCCATACAATCCTTGCACCCACTGTTCCATACTCTCTTATATTATCCTTCCACTTCTTGCTTATCATCAGACATACTCCCTCTCCTGCCCTCTCATTCTCATTAACTCCCGCACATGTACCTAAACCACATTCCCATTCTCTCACCCTTTCACCTTTTCATTTAGTTTCAGTCAATCCACATGTATCCACTCTTGCATCCTCAAGCACCTGAACAATCTCTCTCTCTTTCACTTCATCATTCACTCCTCTCACATTCCACGTTCCCACCCTCAGAATGTCCTTTGTCCGTTCTTTAGTCCTCAAAGTATGTAAATATACCTTTCATAATGGAGTCAGTTTTATTATTAGTTATTTTTCTGTAAAGAAATAAAAATTAGAACCAGGATTCCCAAAGTGGATACGAAAATATCGCTTCGATTCTTTTTGATGTTACTGGTACGGTTTTACGACGCTGAGCAAGAGGATACAAAATACAATGAACAACCCAGAAGTGGATACTTTTTGTTCCTTTTTTTTCAATAGAAATAGATACTTTTTTAACATTGCTGTTATAATAATAAGCCAGTTGTATTCATGGGTGCATAATCATAGTCATGAAAGACTACTGAAGTTTATGTATTTTCAGGAATTTATTAGAGTTCATTCTCACAGACTTCTTTATGCCAGCCTAACACGATGGCGATCCTTGCAATCGGTTATTAGCAGGATATTAGAACAATGGTTGGCTCTCATTCTTTTCTTCCAGGCGGAGACCTAGGATTCTCAAGTAAATTCAGCAGCATATATGCTGAATGGCCTGACCAATCCTCTTTTCAAACGTTACTTTTCTCAGTTATGTACTACCCATTATCAATAAGATGAACAGAGAATTTCAGAGGGAAACTCCAATGGTATACATTGCTTACTCCAACATCTACGTTTTTACAGGATTATTCTTGGCAGTTACAAAATTATATTCTCGGGACAGAATTCAATCCCACTGCAGTGGAATTTCAAGACCCTTCTAATTTTATGCCCGAAAATGAATGGTATTTTGGAAGCAAAGTAGAGAACGTAATGAAAAGCAAAAAATGTTAGAGAAGAACTGGGCACTGGAATACGTGGCGTTAGGGTTAAATGTCTAAATTTCTACATAGAACTTGCAAGACAAATCAGTAAAATGTTTAGAGAACTGAATTATATGTTCCCTTTACGAAATACCTGTGACCCTGCTGTTGCAAGAGTAAGTGGAATGAAAATCTGGTGTCTCTCAAAAAAAAAAAAAAAAAAAATCCATAACTAATAAAAGAATCGGAATTTGATGTTTGTAATGATGAATAGAGGTCACTTACCATCAAGGTGCACCGAGTTCTGGAAATTCCACAATTTTGGTGTTCAGTAATATATATATATATATATATATATATATATATATATATATATATATATATATATATATATATATATATATATATATATATATATATATATAATCGGTGATGGAATGCCTATCTTTCCACACCTGGCAAAGTTGTTGTTCAATTTGTTGGTCCTCCCACACTCTTAAGCTGTAGTAAAGGGTATAGGCTATTCTGTCAAGTAAAACTCATAAAGACTGCCATTAAAGACAAACTGAACACGGAGTCTGTAAATGCCATCTTACTTATCAAAGGAAAGTGGGGGTACAATTAACTATTTTGATTGGGAACCAAGTAATTCCATGATAAAATCTGCCTATGCAAGTTTTTGTGATTAATAACACGTATATACTAAATGAATTAAGGTAAAGTTTATACTTAAAACTCTAGTCAGCATTAGTGATTTTACTGTATATTTTTAAGAGTCACATAAATTGCCATTTCAACCAGTCTGAGGAAAATCATACACATGTTTGGCATAAGTTTTAGGTGATTGTGATAAACACTAACTTATACTTCTGCCACTATCATATTCGTTAAGTATTCGACATTATTAGACTCATCAAATCTGCTTAGAAATGTGCAAAATTTAATAAGCAAGAGGTCATTTAACCATCAGTAGCGACTGAACTGGGTAGAGTTTGTAGCCCTATAACCCGTTCAGTACCGAGCAGTCTTATATTTTGGATACAACTAGACGATTATTTTTGAGTCAGGAAAGACCTGTTTGAGTCAAATGATAGATGGCATCTTTACTCTCAAATTAAATAATATTACCAAGCTGTAGCCAGAATATAATGATAATGACGTACTGGTAATGATCAGATTAAGCTACAGTTCCTTAGATACTGATGGATTTTTTTTTTTTTTTATTCAGATGAGCCTAATATAGTTTTGAATCATGAGCTATTGTTACGAACAGAATGAAACTCCTATGTTGTATATATATATATATATATATATATATATATATATATATATATATATATATATATATATATATATATATATAATTTCAAGATTCAAATGGTATTATTATATCTCCCTTAAAGTCAGTAGTGAAGAACCATTTTCTACTGCCAGCTGTACGATGTGAGGCAACATGAGAGAAATGTCATACAACAACGTAATATTGATTTTAAACTCACAGTTACTTGCGTCCATAACAATATTTACAAGCTGAAAAATTGATACTTTTTAGATACTATTTCTGTATACTTGGCTCCGTTTTTAATAATTTTTTTTTTTTATACTTTTATATATATTTTTTTCCCACTTGCAACACTGATTAGAACAAACTGCTAGAACATTTAATTACGGTACCTTTTTCCCACTGGCAACACTGATTGGAACAAACTGCTAGAACATTTAATTACGGTATCTTTTTCCCACTGGCAACACTGATTTGAACAAACTGCTAGAACATTTAATTACGGTACCTTTGCTGAATGTAACTTTATGTACAGGGTTTGCATGACGTACTGAAATAAGGACCCATATTCGTAACACGACGGTTGCGAATCGTAAATTATTGTTAATACGTGTTTGGTATTTTCCTTGTGATTCTTCCCTGTCCAAATTTGCTGTCCGAGCATATTTGCCTGATATTCGTAACTTATCGTAGGTTTCGTAGCACTTCTTCCTAAGCGGTTTACTTCGCATATCGCGCGTTAACATTGTTTCAAGTTCTCTATTTCGTTCTAATATCAACATGACACATTTTCCAGAGCGATTGATTTTGCATTATACTGTATACATTAATATTTTCTGTTATGCTGCTTATATCCTTATAACATCAATAGTAGCTTCTATGAAGAGAGTTTTTTTCGATATTACCTTTTGTCATTCCCTTCCATGTTGTTTGTATCGTTTTAACATCAACGAATCACCTCCTAAACGATTGATTTTGCACATTACACATTAACACTCAAGCGTGTAGAAATAATACTGAGGTGGAATGTGTAGAATACAACGCCACGCTGGATATATTACGAAAAGTCCCCAAGAACACTAGTTATTCGAATCTAAATCCTGTATTATAAGTACCACAGGGGCTAAATACCATATATTCCATGGCGATTATTTGGCATATTACATCTTGCCATCCTTTTGTATAGTATTCCATATCATATTAGTACCTTCGCTGTCTTGTAATACTCTCAGAGAAAAAGACAATCCGATGTATTGTCCAGATCAAATCGCTAAAGAACGCGTGTTGCGATTTATCGAAATACAGTTCCAGTCTGAGCAGAAGTCCTGACAGTTGTACCATCATGTGAAATTGACTTCCTCACCATCTGCTCCTTCGTTTTGTTACCCCCAATTTCTTCCTTCCCACACAAAGACAAACTTAATATGATTTATTGTAGGGTGATTCTCTTGTAAAATTTCTACGCCTTATCATGTGTGTGTATGTGTGTGAACTTTATATTGCTGAGAGAGAGAGAGAGAGAGAGAGAGAGAGAGAGAGAGAGAGAGAGAGAGAGAGACTAAAAACTAGAAGCTCCAAGACAGAATACGAAAGAAAATAAAACATAAATGTACATCGAACAAGTGAAAAATAAGAGATAAGAGTATAAAGAAAAAAAAAAAAAAAGAGTTGAAGGAAAGGAAATCGACAATGCTATTTAAAGATTAACCTTAAGAGATGCAGTCATGCTGAATATCTGACGTGTCTTGGTTGCGATGTTATAAAAAATATTTAACGCGAGAAATTTTGTGGTTTCGTTATCATAGCTGTATTCAAGACAATCACTCCTCGGAAGCTGACTCAATGCCATGTTTATGAATTGGGTTCTATGTATTCCCAGCTGTATTCTTCAACCAATAAACAGGGACCTCGATTCTTAAATAGATGGTTGCTTATCATCGTCTCTCACTGATCAGAGCTTACTAGCTCCAACAAATGGCATGTATTCATAAATCGGCGATTGCGTATCTAATATACTATAGCACTAGCCGTGTGTGTGTGTGTGTGTATTTTGGGCAGCTCAACTACACATTCAAATCGCACCAAAATTGGCACAAAACTCGCAAAAAATTCGCTGATGTGAAAAAATTTGGCCCCATCACGATTGAAAAACTTTTATTGTATTTAATGAGCGATCACATTTTGACCAAAAAACCCCGCTCACGGCGCCCGGCATAGGATCTCCGTAGAATTGTCCACAGCTATAACTAAAATATAGTAGCGCGAGCACTCCGCAGGAGCAAGTGCGAGAGGCCCGAAAGGCCCACGAGCACTTATCGTAATCTATGGGAAATGGATGAAAAACGAAAATGAAGAAACAATACGTTTTAGAAATACACCTATAATAATGAAGTCATTATTAACATTTGGTATTTCGTATTTCGCGGTTAAAGTTCGTAAGAAAACACGGAATCAAAATTATTCGATACAGTAGGTCTAACTTAACTTATTTACATGGATGACTGAAATATGGACCAAGATTCGTAAGACGACGATTGCAAATCATAATTATTAGGAAATACTTTTTGTATAGTCCTGTGATTCTTCCCAGCCCAAATAAGCTGTCCGAGTATTATCTGCCCAGTAACCGTAATCATCGTAGGCTTCCTAGCACTTCTTCCTAGGCGATTTGCTTTCCATATCGCTCGTTAACATATTCTTTAAAGTTCCTCATATTGTTCTAACATCAATGTAACACATTTACAAAGCTATTGATTTTGCATACAATTTTTTATCATGTTGCTTATATCGTTCAAACATCGTAGTACTTTAGCTTCTCTGAAGCTATTTATTTTGGATATTGCACCTTGTCATTCTCTTTATTATTGCTTATGTAGTTTTAATATCTACATATCACCTCCGAAGCAATTGATTTTTCCACACTACACATCAACACTTCCTTGTATGTGGAATAGATACTGAGATGGAATGTGTAGAATAAATCGCCATGGAGGAATCATAAGAAAGTTTCGAAGAGCACTAGTTATTCGAACATAAACCCAGTATTATAAGGACGACGGGGCCAAAGTAGCCTATTTCCTTTGGCTATTATTCAGCATTTACCATCCTTTCGTATGGTATGCCATGCCATATTAGTATCTTTATTGTCTTGTATTATTGTCAGAGAAAAAGACAATGCCATGCATTGTCCAGATTAGGTTGCTAATGAACATGTGTTGTGACTTATCCAAATGCAATTGCAATTTGACCAGAAAGTTGTATGTTCATGGGAAATCCATTTCCTCACCTTCAGCTCCTTCATTCCTCTACCCCATTCTTCCTTCCCATACAGAGACAAACTTATTATTATTTATTGTCGGGTGATTCTCTTGTTAAATATCTATACCGTATAATGTGTGTGTGTGTGTGTGTTACTGAGAGAGAGAGAGAGAGAGAGAGAGAGAGAGAGAGAGAGAGAGAGAGAGAGAGAGAGAGAGAGAGACTAAAAATAGTAATCTCCAAGATGATATAAAAAATAAAATATAAATGAACATCGAAGAAGCAAATAAGAAATAATGAGGAGAGATAAAAAAGTAAAACGACAGGAAAAAATAGGAGATTTGAAGGAAAAGACAATGACGAAAGTATTTAAAGATAAACCTTCAGTAACAGTCATGTCGAATATATTAAATTCACAGTCCCAGTGTTGCCACTTCTTCAGATTTACCTGTAGATCTACAGATTTTGTAACTTTTATCAGATAGTCAGATTTTGTTTGAGAGAGGCTTAATCTACAGATTTTTATTCTGGAAGACATTTTCATTATATGTACAGACTTGACTTCCTTTGTGGTCAAGGAGAAATTTATCAAATATAAATATTAATTCTGCCTTTTGAGAGTTTTAAGTGAAGTTCCACAATAAGACAATATTTCACATGCTGTGTTATCTACCACCTCCACTGGGAGTTGCTCAGCAAAACAAATGCCGGGTTTTTATATCGGGGGATGCAAAGAAGTGCATTATTTCACTTGAAAATACATTGTATTTGCTTGAATTCTGGCGTGGGTCCAGTGGTGTAATGAGTTAGTATGATGATTGAATTCGACCTATTATCACTCAATAGAAATGTCACCCCTTTCCACTTTAACATATGACCAAGTGTAGTCTGATTGGACAATTGATCCAACTTGTAACCAAAGAGATCCATTCCTAGCTCACCCTTTTCCACTTTAGCATATGACCAAGTGTAGTCAGATTAGACGGTTGATATGACTTGTAACCAAGGAGATCCATTCCCGTCTCATAAGGAAGGCTGATGAAAATTCATGCAACCACTATTTTTTATTCACATATGACAGGCCCAGTTTCATAAGGTAACAATGCTATACATATTCCAGTTTTCGAAAAAAAAACTCATGTATATATAATTATATAGATAGATAGATAGATAGATAGATATAGATATTATATACTTAGTCAAAATATAATGGCACCATTATATATTATATATGTTTATTTGGTCATTATATAAAGGGACCATTTAGCAGTATACATATATATATATATATATATATATATATATATATATATATATATATATATATATATATATATATATATATATATATATATACCGCTAACTGGTACCATTTTATTATGATCAAAATCTGTCTTCAGCATTAGGTATGTGACTTCTGTGGTGAATTAGGAAAAAATTCGGGGGATTCAGTGGGAAGGCTGTGGAAAATATAGGACGAGGTAGTTCTCTATTTCCACTCTGTATTGCAACAGTGGTTTTCACGGAATGGTCACTCTGAGGGATCTACAGATTTCTACAGATTTTTTGGCGTCCAGCTTTAGATTTTCCAAAATATTTGTGGCAACACTGCTGTATTTGATTAGAACTGATGTCCCCTACATTAAACGCCGTTCCTCACCCGACAGTCACGCTGAGGCGTGCAAGTGTGCAGTATAGAAAAGTATTGGGCATTGTCAATGTTCGTCTGTTGGGCGGGGTACTTCACTTTCTGTACATATTATGTAAATACTTTTTTTTTTTTTCTCCTAATAACAGAACAGCTGACGTATACGGAAACGTTCCTGACTCGTCCGGTTCTCTTTCATATATTGATGTCCCCTATAGTAGGTTGTGCCTCGACTGACAGTCACCAGGTGATGGGTGCATGTATGTAATGTAGAAAAGCATTACATATTGCAGTCTGTGGTGTTCTCTTGGTCGGGGTAATTTCACCATTAGTGTAGGTTTAGCCATTTGTGTCTTTAGGTTTAGCATAGTTTGACGATTTTGTCTGTTAGGTTATTAGTTTTACGGTTTTTAGATTAGGTGCTTTTTCTAAAAATACCTGTACTGAAATATTCGAAAAATAATAATATATAAAAAAATAAAAAATAAAAATTTCTTATATATATATATATATATATATATATATATATATATATATATATATATATATATATATATATATAAATATGGTTTTAATGACTAGGGGCTCCGGAACCAATGGTCGATAGGCCGGAGGAAAAAAAGTGATTAGATGTGTTGCACTCTGAATAAATTTTAAGTCGTGATTATTCATTATGACACGAAAAACAAAAGGTTTTTAAGTCATCCTGATTTCTAAGTCTATTCTCTGGGTTCTATTTATCCCCGCCTGATCACTTCAAGAAGTAAATAGGGACCTAGATGCGTAAATGGGCGGTTGTGTATCGTTGTCTCTTATATCCTGGAACTTACTCGTTCCAAGAAGTTAAAAACTAACATGGATTCATAAATCCGCTGTTGCGTATCGAAATCTATGGGAAATTATTAAAAAAAAAAAAAAATTGAAAGAACAACACTTTTAGAAAAACACCTGTAATATTAGTCATTCTAAAGATACTTTATTTAGCTGTGAGAATTCATGGAAGAATGCGGAAACAAAATCTGTTTGATACCTTTGCCGAATGGGAAGTAATGCATAGGGTCTTATTTACCCAACACGTTTCCATCAGCAACTGAAATGGGGACCGAGATTCGTAACACGACCGTTCCAAATCGAAATCTATTGGGAATACTTGTCTGATATTTTCTTTGTGATTCTTCCCGGCCTAAATTTGCTGTCCGAACATATTTGCCTAATAATGGTAACTATCATCGTAGGCTTTACACTTTGTAGCACTTCCTTCTTTGCAATTTACTTTCTATATCGCACGTTAACATTTCCTTTCATGTAGCTTGTGTCATTCTAACATCAACTTAGCACATTTTATTGAGGTATTTAATTTGTATAACATATCTTAGCATTTTCTATCATGCTGCATAAATCGTTCTGACATCTTAGTAGCTTCTTTGAACCGATTTATATTGGATTCCTTATCATTTTCTTTCATGTTGCTTATATTGTTTTAGCATCAACGTATCACCTCATTTTAAGTGATTAATTTTCCATATTACACATTTACACCCTTTTATTTGAAAGGATAATGAGGTTGAATGTCTAGAACAAACTGCCATAGAAGAAACATTACGAAATCTCCAAAACTGCTTGTAATGTGTGCATAAGCCCCCCTGGGGGTAGGGGGGTTTCAAGAATCCTCCCCCAGTATCCCTGCTTGTCGTATGAGGCGACTAAAAGGGTTGGTGGTGGATTAGTTCCCCACCTCGTAAAAAGAAAACTAAACAAGCGAACAAAGCGCCTCGGACCAGGACGGACCATTCGTTGACGACCAAGGAACGGACAAAGGCCATTCTAAGGATGGAAACGTAGAATATGAGAGGAGTGAATGATGAAGTGAAAGAAAGAGAGACTGTTCATGTGTTTCAGGATGCAAGAGTGGATGTATGTGGATTAACTAAAATTAAATGGAAAGGCGAAAAGATTGAGAGAATTGGAGTATGGTTTAGGAATATGTGCGGGAGTTAAGGAATATGTGCGGGCAAGAGAGGGAGTATGTCTGATGATTAGCAAGAAGTGGAAGGAGAACATAAGAGAGAACGGAACAGTGGGTGCAAGGATTGTATGGGTGAGGATGAAAGTAGGTATACAAGCTTGGGCGACTGTACAGTATGTGCGTATGCGCCAACAGAGGACCGAGTGGCAAGAGTGAAAGATGAGTTTTGGGTGCGTGTAGAAGTATGTAAGGACAAGTTTGAGAGGAGCGAGTGAGTGTCTTTGACTGGAGACATGAATGCAAAGTTGGGAATGTACGAGTGGATGGAGTGGTTCGTCAGTGGGGTGTGCAAGTTGAAGGAGATGGGAATGGTAGTGCTTTGGTGGACATCTGTGCTAGTAAGGAGTTGGCAATAGCCAACACCTTCTTCTGGCATAGGATGATCCACAGGTATACATGGAGAGTCATCAGCAGGATGGAAGGTGAGCTTGTTGAACGAAAGGCAATGATAGATTACGTGTGTGTGGATGAGCAAATGAGAAGACAAGTGTTGGATGCAAGAGTGTGGAGAGGATGGGGGAATGGTGTCTCGGACCATCACTTAGTAATGGCCAAGGTAAAGCTGCAAAGAAAATGGGTGAAGGGACGAAGGGGAAGACAGAGGGAAACAGCTCCTATGAAAAGAGTGGAGAAGTTGCAAGAGAGTGAGAAAATGGATGAGTATAAGATCATAATGGAAGAAAGATTGGGAAGGTATGAGTTAGAGCAGATGGAAGGAGTGGAAGAAACATGCAAGATATTCAAGGAAGAGATAGGCGCAGCATGCGAGGTAGTTTGTAGTGAGGAGGAGATGCAGGGGTGTGCAAGGGACAACATGGTGGAATGACGAGGTGAAACGAGCTGTGGAACAAAAGAAAAAGGCATATAGTGACTGGCTAGTGAGCTGAGGTGGGGGAGAAGATCAGCGAGAGAAGAGAGAGGTATATGTGAGCAGGAAAAGGGAGGTGATGAGACCGATCAAGGAGAGTAAGAAGAGAGTACATGAAAAGTTTGGGAGGAATCTGGGTGTGAAATGAAGGGAGAGTAAGAAATTGTTTTGGAAGGAGGTAAAGAAAGTAAGACAGGGTGAAAGAGAATATAGTAAGGGAGTGAAACATGGGAATAATAGATTGTTGGTGGAGAGGAGAGAGAAAATGAGATGGAAGGAACATTTTAAGGATTTGTTGAATGTAGAGAATGAGAGCAGTGCGAGTATAAGTGGTTGGCGAATGGCTGGGAGAAGAAGAGATGAGAGGAGGGGGGAAGAGATCAGTAGGGCGGAAGTAGTTGAAGCAATGAAGAAAATCAAGATGGGAAAGGCCCCAGGAATTGATTAAGTGTGTGATGAAATGCCGAAGTATGGGAGTGAGATTGTTGTGAAGTGGATATGGAAGTTGTGTAGATTGGCTTGGGAAGAGGGAAGGGTTCCAGAGGACTGGAAACCAGGTATATATAATTGTTCCTTTATACAAAGGAAAAGGGGAGAGAAAAGTATGTGGTTACCATAAGGATATCTGCCTTCTTAGTGTGGCTGGTAAAATATGTGGTAGAATACTCATTCATAGGGCTAGGCATATAACAGAAGAGTAGTTGGAGAAGAACAATGGGGATTTAGGAAGGGAAAAGGGTGTGTAGATCAGATATTATTTTGTTCTAAGATGTTTAATTGAGAAGTATCTAGAGGAAGGAAAGAAGTGTATGCTGCCTTCATGGACTTGGGGAAAGCATATGACAGAGTAGATAGGCAAGGTATGTGGAAGGTATTAAGAATATACGGAGTGGAGGGGAAATTGCTGAGTGCTGTGAAGAGTATATACGAAGGAGCTAGGGCTATGGTGCGAGTGGATGTTTTTTTTTTTTTTTTTTTTTTATGCGAGGAAGAAGGAACCAAAGGCCATGAGCCCGCAGTAACAGTTCCCTCCAAGAGAAAAACAAAATACAATAGAGAGCTGAATGAGTTTTTTTTAACTGAATATGGGACTGAAACACGGATGTGTGATGTCTAAATGGCTGTTTAATATATACATTGATGGGGTTGTAAATGAGGTGCAAGGTAGGGCAGTGGATGTGGGGGTGGCCCTAATGAATGTGAGTGAAATATGGAAGATTCTGGTGTTGCTGTTTGTTGATGATACAGTATTGTTGAGTAAAGATGTATGGGAGTTGCAAGGTTTGGTGAATGTATTTGGGACAGTGTGTAAGAAGAGAAATTTGAAAGTTAATGTAAACAAGAGTAAAGTTATGGTGTTTGAGAGGAATGAAGTCACAGAATGCACAGTGAGGTTGGATGGTGAGGATATGGAGAATGTGAGTGCATTCAAGTACTCGGGAAGTGTGATGAGTAAGGATGGAAGTTTTGGGGAAGAAGTGCTTGAAATGGTACAGCAGGGAAGGAGGGTTGTTGGTTCACTGAAAGCGATGATGAGAAATAGGGAGGTGAGTACGGAAGTTAAGAAGTCATTGCATGATAGTATTTTGATCCCCACACTGACGTAGGGAAGCGCGTCGTGAACCTTGCTAAAGAGGAACAAGAGTGAGAGCAGTGGAAATGAGTTACCTGAGAGGAGCATGTGGAGTGTCATGGAGGGAAAGGTTAACGAATGAAGAAGTGAAAGAACATTGTGGAGTGGATGTGAAAGTGATTGTGAAAATTAATCGAAATACATTGAGATGGTTTGGAAATGTGGAGAGAATGGAGAATGAAAGACTGACTAAGAAGGTGTATGTAGGTGAAGTGCAGGGAGGGAGAGGGAGGGGGAGACCGAGGATGGGGTGGAGGGATGGAGTTAAGTTGTATATGAGGGAGGGGGAAGTGAGCTGGGGGGAGGGCAGTCAAATGGTGGGTGGCAGGGCGACTTGGAGGCTTTTTGTCTGGGGCCACCCTTTGCGGGATTAGGGCGTCAGGCCATAGATAGATAGATAGACAGACATTTTATTATCCTTTTTAATAGTAGTTTTGTTATTAATTTCAACATCGCCTTTATCATTCTTTTTCTGTGCCTGCCCTCCTCTCTTCCTATTTCTCCCATCTTTCCTGTCACTTCTTATTGCTTTTCTTTCCTTTACGGGTGGCTTTACATTGAGTGACAAGCCAAATGGTTTTCTGTAAGCCAAGAAACCATTTACAACGCTGGGTGGTAACCATATGACCAAACCATACGTGCTCCCTACGTGTCAACAAGTGGGTTGGTGGACGGTTAGTGCCTCTCCCCGTAAAACAAATAACTCAAAGTCAAATGGCCACCCCTTATGGGATTATGGCGTCTGGCAATAGATAGATAGATAGATAGAACATGTGTTGCGAGCTATCCAAACTCAATTATATTATGAGCAGAGGTCCTGGCTCTGGTATCATCCTTTTTAATTTACTTCCGCACCATCCACTACTTCCTCAATGCCAACCCATTATTAATGCTCTCGCGGCAAACTAAGTCTTCACTGTAGAGTATTTCTCTTTGTTTAAATAACGCGACTATAATTGTGTGTGTGTGTGTGTGTGTGCGTGTGTGTGTGTGTGTGTGTGTGTGTGTGTGTGTGTGTGTGTGTGTGTGTGTGTGTGTGTGTGTATAAAATAATCAGTAGTACAATTGGTCATATATGAACTTAGGAGAGCATCAGGGCATAACTGAGTTCTGGCGTCTGGTGCACTTGACAGGTCTGACGTGTTTGCATGCTTGTTGGAGGGATTAACGTGAATGAAAAGGCTTGTTAAATATAAGACAAAATGACCAAGTTACTGTGATGTATGGAAGTAACAATGTGTAGGTGGATCTTCACTTCACACGGGTGCTGATACAGGTTCATATGTGGCCAACTGTACATTTTACTGAGAGAGAGAGAGAGAGAGAGAGAGAGAGAGAGAGAGAGAGAGAGATCAGACTAAAATGTGAGCTCTAGGACAAAAAATAGATAAATAAATAAAAGCAAATGAGCGGTGTGAAAAAGAGGGGATGTAATTTTAGGGGAATGAAGCGGGAGAAGAGAGAGAAA
Source organism: Coenobita brevimanus (assembly GCF_032717465.1). Lineage (NCBI taxonomy): Eukaryota > Metazoa > Arthropoda > Malacostraca > Decapoda > Coenobitidae > Coenobita > Coenobita brevimanus. The sequence goes on from NC_137012.1 coordinate 7,282,923, forward strand.
AAAATAAGAGAGTAAAAACAAGGAAAGAAAAATGCTTTTTAACGACTCAAATTTAAAACATTAGTTATAAGTGCATGGCATATCATGTTACCTAATGTTGGCCTCGACTTTCTTCATTGCTTCACAATAATTCGTCTTTAAATGTGAAAATTTTTGAACCTGATATCCAAGGTTGAATGATAAACGTGTGCTCAAGAGTTTTTACCAAACCTGTTCGCATCAAACACTGAAATGGGGACCTGGATTTGAAAGTGGATGGTTGTATATCGTAAGCTATGGGAAAAATTGTTTGGTATTATCACTGGGGAGTGCTTGTTCTGTACTTTGTCGTTGTTCCCTTCTTACAACTTACCAGCCAAGCAAGTTTGGCTAAGTTTCCTAAAAGCCGTCGTAGGCTTCGTAACACTTGCTTCGAAGCGGTTAACTTTGTGATTTACATCTTTCCACTGTCTCGCATGTTATTTATATAATTCTACAATCTTCGTAACTCTTTTCCTAAGCGATTTATTTTGTGTGTGCATCTTTCCGTTGTTTTTAATGTTACTTATATTGTTTTCTTACCTACTAAGCACCATTCTGTAAGCTATTTATTTTGCATATATAGCTTTACCATTCTCTTGGCAAAAGGATTCTGGAATGGAATATGTAGAGTAAATCACCACGGAGATATCATGACGAAAGTCTCCATGAACACTAGTTATTCGAACATCAATCGTGTATTATAATAATGGACGGCAGGGACAAGGTAGCACATCTTCCATGGCGAATATTTAACATATTAAATCTTACCATCCTTTAGTATAGTATTCCATGTCATTAATATCTTCATGACCAGAAGCCCTGACAGTTGTATCTTCGTGTGAAATTCACTTCCTCATCAGATGCTCCTTTTTTCATTGTACAAGGGCAGCTCGGCTGCCCACCGGAGGGCTCGCTGGGCACGGCGAGCAATACACTGAGAGAGAGAGAGAGAGAGAGAGAAAGAGAGAGAGACAGACAGACAGACAGACTAAAAATATTAAGCTCCGGGACTAAGAAACAAAATAAAACATAAATGAACACCGAACAAGCAAGTGAGAAGTAAACATGGAGAGATGAGAGTTAAAAAAAAAAAAAATGAAAGAAAAACGACGATGCTAGTTAAAGATAAACCATCAGTAATGGAGTCATGCTGAATATATAAAGTGGCGTTCTGAATTCTGTCACAACTCACATGAACCACAAAACCAAAGAGAAGGCACGGCGTGTGTGCTGGGCCCTTAATATTTAAAAAGCCAGTCCACACCCCACTGATCGGGCTAATGTATGGCCCGGTTCCCTCTATAGGAGGGATAAATCTTTAAGCGAACGAACGCGGTCTGTTGTTCTGTTGTTACCTTTCCATGGAAATTTTGTGTAATTTATTATTGCCAAATGCAAGACAACGTACCCTCGAAACCAAGCCTGAATTTCATGTTCATGCAATGGGTACGAGTTCTTGCCTCTTGTTTACATCCAGCTATTAAATAGGGACTTAGATACTTAAAGGAGAGGTTGCGTAACGTAGTCTCTCATTTATCGGAGCTTACGCACTCATAGAAGTTAAATATTAACATGGATTCATAAATCGACAGTTACATATTGCAATCCATGGGAACTGAATGAATATAAAACGAAAGAACAATACGTGTTAGAAATACCGGTAATAATGAAATCGTTTTTAATTTTGCGTATTTCGCAGTAAAAATTCCCAACAAAATGTAATTTTTTTTTCTATGCCATTGCCGTAAGGCGACGGTTGCGAATCGTAATTTATTGGGAATACTTGTTTCGTAATTTCCTTGTGATTCTTACATGTCCAAATTTGCTCTACGAGCATACAGTATTTGCCAAATGATCGTCACTATCATTGTAGGCTTCGTAGCATTGTTTCCTAAGCGATTTACTTTTCATATCGCACGTTAACATTTTCTTCCATGTTCTTTATATCATTCTAACATCAATATAGCACATTTTGCAGAACGATTAATTTTGGATAACATACTTTAGCAGTTTCTATCATGCTGCTTATATCGTTCAAACATCGTAGTAGCTTCTCTGAAACTATTAATTTTGGATACTGCACCTTGTCATTCTCTTTCATGTTGCAAATCGTTTTAATATCCTAAGCGGTTGATATTGCACAGAACCACATTAGCACTTTCTTGCATGGGGAATAGATACAGAGGTGGAATGGGTAGAACAGATCGCCACGGAGGAAACATTACGAAAGTCCCCAAGAAAACTGGTTATTCGAACCTAAATCCTGTATTATAAAGACCACAGGGCCCAACGTAGCACATTTTCTCTTGTGATTTTTTGGCATATTACATTTTACCATCCTTTTGTATAGTATTCCGTGTCATATTACTATCTTCATTATCTTGTATTACTGTCAGAGCAACAGGCAATGCGATGTATTGTCCATATTAAGTCGCTTAAAAACATGACTGTGACATCCAAATGCAATTACAAAATGGCCAGATGTCCTGACAGCTTTATCATTTGAAAATGACTTCCTCACCATCTGCTCCTTTGTTCGTCAACCCGAAATCTTTCTTCCCTCTCATATACAAACTTAACATTATTTATTGTAGGGTGATTAACTTGTTCAATATCTACACCATACAATGTGTGTGTGTGTGTGTGTGTGTGTGTGTGTGTGAAGTATACATTAAGAGAGAGAGAGAGAGAGAGAGAGAGAGAGAGAGAGAGAGAGAGGACTGAATAAAAACTAAATTAAAAAATAAAAATAAACTGCCATCGAACAAGCTATTGAAAAGTAAAAGAGAGCGAAAGGAGTAAAAAAAAAAGAAAGAAAAAGAACAATAATGAAGGAAAGGAAAACGGCGAACCTTTATAAAGATAAACCTTCCATAATGTAGTCATACTGCGTAAATGAAGTGTCTCACTGTGCCCAACTTGGCCAGCCCTTGTTTGGCTCGGTTTTCCCAAGGGAGATAAATCCAAACAATAGTGGCTGACTGTACTGTATGTTGTTTAATATCTGTACAATAATGGGTGCTGACTCTCATTCCATATGCCATGAAATTAAATACTGACATGCATTCGTACATCGGCGGTTGCGTACAGTAAGCTATGGGAACTAAATGAAAAACAAAAATCAAGGGATTTCGAAAATCACCTATAATAATCCAGTCGTTATTAAATTTGACATTTCGCGGTAGAACTCTTCTAGATAATGCAGAAACTATTTTCCTGATACTCTTGCTGAATAGGAAGCTATGCATAAGGTATTATATAACCAACTTGTTTACGTGGACTGAAACAGGGGCCTAGATTCGTAACACGACGTTTGCGAATCGTAATTTATTAGGAATACGTGCTTGGTATTTTCCTTGTGATTCTTCTCTGTCCAAATCTGCTGTCCGAGCATGTTTGCCTAATGATTGTAACTATCATCGTTGGCTTCGAAGTGCTTCTTCCTAAGCGATTTACTTTGCATATCGGACCTTAACATATGCTTTCATGTTCTTCATGTCATTGTAATATCAAAGCAGCACATTGTCCAGAGAGATTGATCTTGTATTATATCCATGTTCCTTATCAAGTTCTAATATCTTAGTAGCTTCTCTTAGTCAATCAAGAAGGGGCAAACGCCGCGGAACGCATAGCCTCACTCACCCTCCGATTCCATCCACACGGGCCCCTCTGTGCAACCCTCCAGACAGCGACTCCTCCCCCATCTAAGTATCTCCCGACAGAAGTGATCACCCTGGTCCAGCCACGTGTTTTGAGGCCTTCCCTTTGGCCTGCTCAACCGTCTGTTAACTCGTTCAGAGATCACCCGGTGAGCAGAATCAGCCTCAGGAAAGCGGGCCACGTGCTCATATAGCTGGAGTTGGCATTGACTTATTATGTCGGTAATAGGCCTCAATTCAGTCTCACGGAGCAGTCACTCGTTACACACCAGGCTGTACCAGCGATATCCCATGATCCTGCTAAGACACAGTACCAGAGGAGTCAATTTGCCAATTCAGGTCACTGTTTACTGTCCATGTCTCAGCGATAAAGTACGACAAGGAACACCAGCACCCTGAAGATGCAAACTTTCGTCCTTCTACACAAATAACGACAGCATCAAATACCCAAATTAAGTAAATTCAAAACCTCATAGGCCAGACCAATACAACGAGACATCTCACTGTCTGATTTACCGTTGTTATGGACCACACTACCAACATAAGTGAATCTTTCCAAGACTTCTACACCCTCACCACATGCTTGGACAGACTAAACTGCTTCATCCAGCAAGCCACCAAATGCCTGAACCTTGGTTTGGCCTAAGAGACTTCTAACCCCAGTGGCTTCCCATTCTCGTGAAATTCCTCGAGGGTACTCTGCAGTATCTTCAGCGACTGGGCAAGGAAAAATGCATCATCAACGAAGTCAAGGTCAGTAACCCTGAAACTGCCAATTGATACCCCACAGTGACTTCAGCTCATTGCCCAACCCAGTACCCAGTCCATACATGTGTTGAAAACTTGTGGACAAGGACACATCCCTGTCGTACGCCAGAACTTTCTGGGATGAAGTTGGATGACCCCCCTTCCCCCCAACACACTTGACAGCACTCAGTTTTCGAGTACAAGCTAGCAATCAGTCAGATTATTCCTGGGGGAATCCCACTGAGTCCTAGAAGTTCCCATAGTACCTCTCGATCTGCAGATTCAAACACCTAAAGATCTGCATAGGCTGCTAACAGACCTTGTAGAAACTCAGAACGGCTTTCCACAAGAACTTGAAGAGCAAGGTTACAGTCAACAGTTGACTTCTTGGGCGTGAATCTGGATTGTTCAGGCCTCTGAAACGTTAGCAAATGATCCCGGATATGCATCAGAAGAATGTGAGCAAGAACTTTACCTGGAACACTGAGCATTGTAATACCACAGTAGTTATTACAGTCACGCTGGTTTGCTTTTCCTCTTAAGATAAGGTCGACCAAACCCTTTGTCCAGTCAGGAGGAATGATACCAGTCTGCCAAATGGTTAATATGACTGCATGTAACCCCCTGATCATGGCTTCATCCCAGGCTTTGATTAGTTCTGCTATGATGTTAAAACACCAACTGCTCTACAACTTCTCAACCTAGCCACTGCCATCTTGATTTCGTCTAGAGAAGGCACGGCTTTGTCAACTGGTAGGATAGCAGTCAATGGCTGTACACCAGCTAATGGAAGCTCTTCACTTTGTGGTTCAGCTATGTACAGCTGCTTAAAGTACTCAGCCCAGTGAGCTCTATACTCCATTGCCAAAAACAGTACTCAAAGATAAGGAAGCATTGAGAGATCTTGAAGACTTGCACAAGTCGTATGTTTTGGTCCCAGTAGACAAAACACATAATAATATAGCAATCATCGGCAAAGTATATTACATAAAAACACTTACAAGAATTGGGCATGGTAGATCAAGTGTCCGAAACATATACAACAGTTAGTAGTAACGAGAATACAATAGTTGAAAAGCAGTCATAATACTCTTCTAGTCACGGAATCGAGGTAGTTGATGATAAAAAATTACAATACATACACAGTATAGTAAAAATGCATAAAGACCCTGTAAAATTAAGATTCATAATATCCTCCAGAGTATGTGCAACAAAATCACTGGCAAAATAACTATCACATATATAAACTGATTTACAGGCAGCACTAAAGATATTGTTATAAATGAAATTTATATACAGGAATCAACCATATGTGGATATGTCATAACTTAGAAATGTGCAGAAAGGATATTGCTTCCATCAACCAGAAAAGAAATGCAAGAAACGTAGCAACATATGATTTTTCAACGTTATACACGAAGATCGAACAGAGGATATATATAAAAAAAAAAAAAAATTTGGAATGGACAGTGCAAGTTGCTTTTAAAGAGCTGAATAAAAATTTGATTGCAGTAGGTGAACACGAAGGATACAGGGTAAATAAGAGAGATGGCAAAAACTTGACGTTCTCAGGGGATCAGATAATAGATATGACAAATTACTTGGTAGAAAACTGCTTTTTTATTTGTGGAAATATGGTTTTCAAGCAGTGCATAGGAATACCCATGGGAACAGACCCAGCCCCATTCATGGCAAATCTATACTTATATAGTTATGAATACAAGTGGATGGAACGAATGTCAAAAGTTCTATATTCAGTAGCGAAGAAATTTAACAAAACTAGACGATTTATTGATGATCTAATATCCTTAAACAATGATGAAGAAATGAATGCAAGGACAAAAGAGATACATCCGGAAGCACTAGCATTAAATAAAGAAAACAACAACAACTGCCAAGCAAGCTTTTTGGGAATTAATATCAAACTAGAGAACAAAGCTATATCAACAAAACTCTATGATAAAAGAGATTATTATAATTTTGAAATTGTATCATACCCAAATTTGTCGGGAAACATACTAGAGTTCCAGCGTACGGTGTATACATGTCTCAGTTGCTACGGGTCGCAAAGGCAAGTACAAATTTGGAAAACTTTACAACAAGTATCCAACAGATCACAAGAAAATTCCTTAGTCAAGGATTTTTCAAAACAGAATTACGTAAGACATTAAAGACAACGTATCATTGTCACTATAATTCCTTCAAACACCTGAAAGGAGAAATAAATAATCTTACAAGAGAAATATTTTATTCTGCTACGGATACCATAGTATCCCAGGGCCGTCGACAAGCAGAGAGTGCTCACGGGATCCCCCCTGGCTCTGTAGCAGATTAAGACCAACTACAACAAAAAACAATTATACCTACCAATTTGCATTCAAGTGGATGCTACTCAATGGACCATAACAACAACAAACCATTCCTCTCAATTACAACAATCAGTTACACCTGCCAATTGATACTCAACTGGATGCGACTCAATCAACGATGACAACAACAAACCATTACTACCAAACTGAACTCCACTGGAAATGGCATACTTGTCCTATCTTTTCATATGTGTGTGTGTGTGTGTGTGTGTGTGTGTGTGTGTGTGTGTGTGTGTGTGTGTGAAATACACAGGAGTGCAGAGTTCTTTCCTACTGACCACAGAGTTGTTGTTGCTACTCTAAGGCTACAAATCAAAACTGAGAGACTCTCAAGATGCCACCAAAAAAGATTCCATCTTGAGAAGCTCAGGGATGAGGAGTGTGCATATGAATATGAAGTGGCAGTCTCAGATCTGTTTGAAATGCTCAATACTGTTAAGGATCATGTTGAGTGATGGGATACCTTTAAGCATGCTGCCCTGGCAGCAAATGATGAGTGTACTAGAGACCGCCCAAGAACAGGGAGGGGATTCATCTCGCAAGGTACACTAACCACAATATTGAGAAGAGTTGTGCTGCCAGACTGGCTGGGGATCAGGAACAGCAAACTTCTATCTCGATGGGCATGACTTTCACTGAGAAATGACATGGAGAGGTATGTCTGGGAAATTGCTGAGGAAGTGGATGTCATTTTCATGCAAATGACCCTTGACCCGCCTACCAAGCCCTGAAGAAATTCCACTCCAGACCCGTCTCTCTCTCTCTCTCTCTCTCTCTCTCTCTCTCTCTGTCATTTATGTCAGTATATGAAATTTATCGCAGTCGAATCGCCTTTGCATTACACACACACACACACACACACACACACACACACACACACAGATGAGGGAGGAGGGATATAAGTATCGAGTTAAATATGGAGAAATTAGGCTAATATAATCTTCATTTAATTACTTTTTTTTTTAATTAGGCTTTCCAACTGGAGACTCACCTACATACCTACCCATATACAACATACCTACCTACCTACTAACCCCTTGCCTACCAACCTACAAACCCTCTTAACTACCTACCTACTAACCCTCCTACCTATCTACCTACTAACCCTCTTACCTACCTACCTACTAACCCTGTTTCCTACCTACCTACCTACTAACCCTCCTACCTACATACCTACCCATCGACAGACCCACCCATTAAACCTACCTTCAACCTACCCTGCTACGTACCAGCCCATCTACCTACCTACTAACCCACCTACTTACCTAATACAAATCCACATACCTGTTAACCGACCCACCTGCCTACTAACCAACCTACCACCCTACCTACCTACCCACCTACCTACTAACCAACAATTCTGTCTACCTACCTGCCGGCCTACCTACCCACCTACTTGCCCATCTACCTACCTAGCTACCTACTAACCCACCCATCAACCAGCCTCCCTACTAACCAACCCTCCTATCTACCTACTAATTAACCTACCTACCTACCTATCAACTAACCCACCTACCTACTTACCTACCTACTAACCCATCTACCTTCCTACTTACTAACCCACCAACCTACCCACCTTCCTACTAACCCAGCCAGCTACCTGCCTACCAACTCACCAACTTACAGAACCTACCTGCCTACCCTATGTACCTACCTACCTATCCACCTACCTACCTACTTATCTACCTGCCTGCCCTATGTACCTACCTACCTATCCACCTACCTACCTACTGACCTACACAGCCACCTACCTAACTACCTATCTACCTTCCTGCCTTTTTACCTACCTGTCTACCTACCCACCTACCCACACACTGAACTACCTACCTACCTACTCACCTACATACTACCTACATACCTACCCACGCACCTACCTACCTACCCACTTACCTACCTGCTTACTGAACATACCTATCTATATACCTACCCACCTACCTATTTACCTACCAACCTGCCTACCTACTTACCTTCCCATCTCCATACCTACCTACTTACCTACCCATCTACATACCTTTCTATTTACCTACCCACCTACCTACCTTCTTACCCATCTACCCACCAGTCTACCTACCTAACCATCTACCTACCTGCCTACCCACTTCCTCACCTTCTTTCTCACTTACCTGCCCACCTACCAACCAATCCACCCATATACCTACCTTCCGAACCACCTACCTACCTACAGGTACCTATCTATCTACACACCTCCTTACTCACCTATCTACCTACCTACCTACTTACCCACCCACCCAACTACCTACCTGCCTACCTACCTACCTATCTACCTTCCTACTTACCTACCTACTTACCAACCTACATACCTACCTGTTTACCCACCTAACTTCTTACTCACCTATCTACCCACCTACTTATCTACTTACCTACATGCAAACCCCATACCCACCAGCCTACCTACGCACCCACCTACCTACTTACCTACCTACCACCTACCTACCCACGAACGTACCTACCTATCCATCTACCTACCTACCCACTAACCTAAATACTCAACTATCTACCTACCTGCCCACCTACCTACACACCTGGCTGCCCACCTGCCTGCCCACTTTCCCACTAACCAACCTACATATCTATCTAGCCATATACCCACCCACCCACCTTCCCCCCCATCTACTTACCTACTAACCCGTTCACTTTCCTACCTTCCTTCATACCTCTTACCCCATTTACTTACCTATATACTTACTAACCCTCCCACCTCTCAACCTACTCACAAACCAATCTTCCTACTTAACCACAAACACACCCACCTACCTACCAACCTACTTACCCACATACCTATCTATCTATATACCCATTAACACACCCACCCACCTACCTACTTGCCCATTAACCCACCCCCCCACCTACCTATACCCACTAACCCCCCCACCTACCTACACACTAACCCACCCACCTACCTACTTGCCCATTAACTCACCCACCCACCTACCTACACACTAACCCGCCCACCTACCTACCTGCCCATTAACCCACCCACCTACCTACCTACCCACTAACCCATCCATCTACCTACATACTCACTAACCCACATACCTACCTATGTACCTACCCACTAACCCACCCACCTACCTACCTACTTGCCCAATAACCCACCCACCTACTAACCTATCTTCTTACCTACCCACTAACCCACCCACCTACCTACCTACTTGCCCATAAACCCACCCACCTACTAACCTACCTTCCTACCTACCCACTAACCCACCCACCTACCTACGTACTAACACACATACCTGCCTATCTACAGTAACTACCTATTAACCTAAACCTGCTTACCTACTCACTAACTCACCCAGCCACCCGCCCACCTACCTACCTACCTACCTACCTACCTTACTTACCTGCGTACCTTACATACCTAACTACCTATCTTTCTACCTACTTATCTGCCTTCCTACCAGACCTGTGCAAAGTCATTTACCATTTATTTTCCTTTCAAGTAACTGTTAATACTAAACAAACTATTCTGGCATCGATATTTGTCATGCGTTGCGGCTTACTCTGCTTGATTTGTTGCTTTGGTGTGTGTGTGTGTGTGTGTGTGTGTGTGTGTGTGTGTGTGTGTGTGTGTCTCCATGTGTGTGCGTATGTGTGTCTTCTGTATGTGTGTGTGACACAAACAGATAAACAACCAGGGGAGTACTCAGTGAGATAGAAAAAGTGTGTGTGTCCAACTGTCTGTTTGACAATCATTATGATGGTTCCGACAGTTTGACTTGTGACTATTATATTTTAAGTGTGTGTGAGAGAGAGAGAGAGAGAGAGAGAGAGAGAGAGAGAGAGAGAGAGAGAGAGAGAGAGAGAGAGAGAGAGTTTGTGATTGTGTATGAATGTTTGCATGTTTATATATTTTTTTATGCTGCAATCTTGAAGTGATTTCACTCTCTCTCTCTCTCTCTCTCTCTCTCTCTCTCTCTCTCACACACACACACACACACACACACACACACACACACACACACACACACGGTGGCTTGCATGCAGCTTACTTATGAATATTAAAGACAAGCGAAAGGTCACGAGAGAGAAAGAGAGAGAGAATAACCTTGAATTAAACTCGATGGCAGACAAACGTATGAATAAAATAATGTCGTCACAATTTTCCTGCGTGTTTACTAGCTCCGTAGAGCGTATGTAAAGCATATTTTGGAGCATATATTTTTTGCAGTACGAAAAAATTGCCTTAAGTAAATTCCTGTGAATGAAAGACTGACTAGAAGAGTCTATGTAAGTGAAATGGGAGAGGAGGAAGGGGGGGGAGGGAATCCAAGAATGAAATGGAAGGATGGATTGGAGGGATATATGAGGGAAGGAGGAGTGATTTGGTGGAAGGGCAGCCAAACGGCAGATGACAGGGCGATGTGGAGGCGATTTGTTAGTAGTCACCCTTTACGGTATTCAGGCGTCTCTCTCTCTCTCTCTCTCTCTCTCTCTCTCTCTCTCTCTCTCTCTCTCTCTCTTCTACACATGGGAAAATCACAGAAAATACAGGTTATTCTAGAGAAACATTTAATGATCTTGCGATGTCGTCTTTTTTCACTGTATTTTTCCTAAGTTGAAGTAAAGTTGCCAACTTTTTCTTAAGACAGTTTTACAGAGATTTTTGGTTTATATTTTCTAACTTGAGAATTTTATTTAGATTTTGCTTTATTATTCATGCCTTCCCACTATTTTTCTCATATGTTTGTCTTTTCTTAAAACGAATGTATTCAGATTTTTATTGAGGTGATATTACATAATAATGTTTCATTTGTCCGAAATATAAAATGATTTGACTCAGTTCATGGACGTTTTTCAAACTGGAGAGATTACTATTATTGTCGTCTTCAATAACCCCTTCGGCACGAGAGGGGTTCCGTTCTATGAATAAGATCGTCTGGTAGGAGGGGGAATAAAATTAATAGACACCAAGTGGAATTCAGGATGCTGGCGAGTGACATCTTCACTTGGTGACACCGCTATGACCTTGCATCTGATCTGCCTGGTTATATAAACTGCAGTTGGAGAGCAACATCAGCCTGCAGTCCAATGGGTTCACGTTTCAGATGAGCCTGGGGTTGAAACTATTACTACTACTGCTACTGCTACTACTACTACTACTTCTACTACTACTACTACTTCTACTACTACTACTACTGGAACTACTACTGCTACCGAATTCCATGGTTTTAAAGCTTTCTCAGAAGTCGTCATTTTTGTGAGATGTATTTGTTTATCACGACTATCAGAATTTCATTCAGCTTTCGAAATATGAAGCTCGAAAGTGTGAATGTTTATGCATATGAAGTGTAGTCTTGATTTCGAGGGCTTACTGATGAGTGAAAAAACGTGTGGTCCAGTTAATTAGGTATACTTTTGATAGCTACACTTCTGTCAGGATTTCCATTCTCTCTGGATCATACCTCAGCCCATCCTTTGGTGGGAAAAGAAGTCTGCACAATGATGATGACGTGGTGGAAATGGCGATGACAGTGATGATGATGGTGATGGGTAGAAGAAGTTTATTATTTACCAACCTTCATGTTAAGAAAAAGCTTGGCATTTTCAGGCTTCTATGACAGTTACAGCAGAATACAATCATCTAGAGTTAGTTGGAATAGAATACTAGAGTCGTCCCACCATGAGAGAATTAGTAATGCTGGAAATAACACAAGGTTCATAAAACTTAATTGTGGAGAGAGAGAGAGAGAGAGAGAGAGAGAGAGAGAGAGACAGAGAGAGAGAGAGAGACAGAGAGAGAGGGTGGGAAAGGTAAGGGGGGAAGGGTCTGTATTGTTAATAAATAATTCAAACCGACATTACTTTCATTGCTGCCTCTCTCTCTCTCTCTCTCTCTCTCTCTCTCTCTCTCTCTCTCTCTCTCTCTCTCTCTCTCTCTCTCTCTCTCTCTCTCTCTTTCTCAGTTCGTCCTTCAGTTGCGTACTCCATCTGTCCGTCCCTCCGTCTACGTTTCGTCTCTCCGTCAGTATTTGTCCTGTCCGTCCACATACAGTCATCGTTCATAATTCGTCTCTCTCCGTCCACATGCCGTCTCTCTCCGTCCATATTTCGTCCCTCTCCTTCCACATGCCGTCTCTCTCCGTCCATGTCTTGCCACTGTCCGTCCGATTCGTTTGCTACCAACCGTCCCTTTTTCCTGTAATCACTCCATTAAAGGATACTCTTAATCACTCTATGCCCAGTTCTGTGGATTATTATTATTATTATTATTATTATTATTATTATAACAACATCTTTCATCATTTATTTTTCTTTATTTCATGTCTTAGTTCATTTAATGATGATGTTGATGATGATGGTGATGATTGAATCCTGTCTTCTTGATAATGATGATGACTGAATCCCACCTACTTCATGATGATGATGATATCTGTGTTTGGTGGAGGAAAGGAAACAAGGGAAATGGAGGAGTAATTATATTATCAAAAAGCGTCAATCAAAAAGTGCAACGCCTGCGTCCACTGACTGGTCTCAAGACTGTATATCTGATTTAAGCCTTTGACCTTGATCTTAAAATCGAATAATTTCATTCTTGCCTAACTCTTAATCCTTCCACTTTGGATCAAATCACATCTATCCCCTCTGAGCTGACTTTGTCCAGTGACCTTGATATTTGACATTTCTCTGTGACCTTGATTGTTTTCAAAATAGAATATGTATTCTTTTTTAACCTAAACTTAAAAACAAATCTTGCCCTGCGACCTTGACCTTTGACCATCTGCTCTAAAATATAAAAGGTCAACCTTGTGGGTGATCCTCAGCTCATCCACGGATTGTGATCCAAATCTGATTTTAAAAACTATTTTGTTCCCACACAAATTCACGAGTCAATCTATTTTCGTGCCTTACAGCTCTGACCTTTAAATGATTGTTCTCACAATGGAATCCCTTCGTTATTGTCTGACCCTTAACACTTCCACTAAATTTGGCTCAATCAGATCAAAGCAATTTAGTTGACCTTGCGTGGTGACCTTGGTCTTTGATCTTTTCCTGTATCCATGACCTCTGACTTTTCAAATTAGAATCCGTTTATCCTTGCCTAACAGTAAATTATCCAACAGTGTTTGGTGCAAATCTGATAAAAACTCATTAAAATGGCCTTGCCCTGTGACCTTGACCTTGACTTTAAAAAGTAAATGTACTTTCTGGCTGACCCTGAACCCTTCCTCCAAGTGTGGTTAAAATTAGATAAAAATTGTTTGAGTTACCTTGTAAACAAGCATACACAACACGAACTTTGACCTTGCCCTGTGACCTTGCTCTGTTACTGATTGTTCTCAAAACTGAGCCACTTCATTTTTGTATTACCTTCAACCTCTCCTCCCAGCATGATCTACATTAGATAAAAACTGGTTAAGGTGACCTTGCTAGGTGAATGGTTGACCTAGCCTTGTGACTCTGACCTTTTGACCTATTTCTTTCTGAAGAAAGTGTTGGTTTCGTCATGAACTGACCTTCACACTTTTCACCAAATTTGACTAAAATCGGATAAAAACTCGAGTTTTTGTTAAAACACACACACACACACACACACACACACACACACACACACACACACACACACACACACACACACACACACACACACACACATACCGCTGATAACACAACGCCTGCACTCGCTTGGCGAAAGCGGGTGTAATAAGAAAAAGAAAATGGCAAAAATATCGAGGAAAGAAATCAGAAAGAAGGAAGAAAGAATGATTTGAAAGGGACAAAGTGATACAGGTATGAATAAAGGATTATATAAATAATAAGGTAGAGCAAGGAGAGAGAAGGATGTAAAGAAAAATGGAGGAATGTGTGAGAGAAAGTAAGAAAGTAAGAAAAGACAAAGAATTCAGGAAGGGAGAGAAAAAATAATAAACTGAGAAAAGGCTTGGAGACGGAAGAAAAAAGTTTTATTGAAGGAGTGATTAGAGAGTGAGTGAGAAGGAAGGAAAAAATAGAGGGAGTGAAGAAAGGAACTGAATGGGGTGAAGAAAGTGAGAAGCAAGAGTAAAAAATGCATTAAAGATGAAATAATAAGAAAAATAATGCAATAAATAAGAAAACAGAAAATTAAAGATGCACAAACTAATAATAAAAATAATGCATGAGAAAGAAATAAGAAAAAAAAGCGCAGAAAATAAGAGGGAGGGTAGAAAGTGAAGGGTAACTTGGAGAATAAAGATGTTATCAGGAACAAATATTAAGAACAAGAAGAAATACAGACAACAAAAAAAGAAATAAAGCGAAAGGTAACTACAGTATGATATTACCTGACAAAGAACACTGTCTCATTTCAGCTCAGTTGGTGTCCGGGTGTTGTTAGAGTGGAGGACATATTTGACTAGTAACCAAGAAGAGTCAATCCTTCCTCAAAAAACTGACTGAGTTTCATGTTACCACTAAACAGTATCGAAGTTCAGACAGTCGCTCCGTTCCGTCACATGAAAATAGGCCGACTATAAATAAATTAATATTCTCCTTGGTACTCTTAACAACCAAACACCTGTCCTATTCACCTGCCCTGTACAATCAGCACACCTGAAAAGGGAACAGTAGTTACATGGTCGTTTACTTCTTGGCCATGGTTTGACATTGAAGCAGCCTTTGTTAACTTCGATGTACGTTAAGCTAGGTTAGGTATGACCACCTAACATTAGTTCTTGTTAGGCTAAGTTAGGGTAGACAGTAATAAGTTCGCTTAGGGTGGTGTGTTATTTTGGCGATGGTTTTGCGTTTAGTCTTAGTCTGAGAATCCTTTGGCTGACGTATATATCAGATACTTTGTACCATTATGGTAATAAATTAGTACATTATTATTATTGTTAGTTTTAATTAGCTGATTTATTTATTTATGTAATTATTTTTTGTTCGAGAGAGCAAAGCGAGTGAGAACATCGTATTTCAGCCAAAATTAGGTAAACACAATTCCTACATACAGTTTTTAAAATTTCTCTGTTTGGGGAGCACCAAAACTTTTTCTTCTGACCAACTGAACCAGTTGTGGCAATCACACTATTTGGAAATTGTCATAAAAACTGCATTCCAGTTGTACTAGACTTTTTCTCCCAAAAGCCAGACAACCGAAGAACGCCAGAAACAATTTTCCTCTAGGCAAGATCTGAACACCATTTTTTTTTTTTTTTAAGGTATTAGGCAAGTTATGACCTGCCGTACCTTTATATCTGTCATGATATTTTATTTTCCGGTGGTACTAGTCATTCACCTCCTCCCTCCCTCCTCCGAAGAAAAAAGTATTGAGGCCGAATAATATTGTAATCAATAAAATATTAAAGATAATTGCTGCAAGTTTTTATACTCAGCTAATTGCTTAGTATTGTCAATAAATTTAGACAAGTAATACAGATAACTGATTGATCAGGGAAAGAAATTAATGAGTCAATTTATTCATACAGGTAATGAATTAATTTACTGCAGTTGTAATAATTTTCCGGCTGAGTGGAAGAAGGGCCAATATCCAGAAATGCTAATTTTGAGTTCAATCCATAAAACCTCATCTACAGTGAGGTACTTTTCAGTGGTAAAATTGCCAGTCTTAACACTCACTGCTAGGCTTTCACCTCTATTCCTGCATTACAGTCAAAGCCTGAATTTATAAAAGATTTTAACATCTCCTTGTCTTGTTTTCTTCTTTGTACATTGGCCCCCCTGACACTCAACCAAAGAATTCATCAGGTAACTAATTAGTCACTTCAACAGGAATCTAAAAAGGTGCCAATCAGTTCAACAACTACCTCACCAACCACAACTGCCACCAACCATCATCCAGCCACAACTATCACAGCTACCACCATCTATCGTCCACCCAGAAATACCAGGAGTAACTAGTCTTATATTGTGGTGGATCTCCTGCTACTACTACCACAACTACTACCATTCTTTCTCGCTGAATTGCGGTGGTGGATATCCTGTCGCTACTGAAACTACCAACATTTTTGAGCTACCAACACCGGGCTACTAGAGCAGCTACTACTGCTACAACTACCATCATCATAACATCTCAACTACCACGATTCTTCTTGGTCTACCTCGGCTTCAGTTACCAAGATTTCTATCACAGCAACTGAAACTTTCCTGCCAATCACCGACATATAGTCTACCACATATACTAGCCTTGTGCCTATCACAAAGCATCAATATCAAATCACCAGTAATCACTAACACTGCTGCCACAAATACCAACATTACCACAACTATCAATATTCTATCCCCCACAACTACCAGCACTGATGCTGTCTCAAAGCCACAACAAAAAGAATTGATTCTGCCAACATTCCAACTACCAAAATTACCACAACTGCCAGTTACCAATATCAATACACCTACAACAGCTACCAATAATACCACACCTACCACGGCAACCATTTACTACAAGGATCAACAACACAACCACCAGAACTACTAACATTACATTCGCCAAAGCTACCATAGCTACCAAAATTTCCCTACCACAGCTACCGACATTACCACGACTACCATCGTGATGGTGGTAGGTGTGGGGTGTGAGACAGAGGAGAGTGAGAGAGACGTAAGAAAGGGGAATGTCGCGAGAGAAGTATTGAAACCGAATTCTGAGTTATTTCTCTCTTTCTCATTCTGTCGCTTGAACTTCACTCCCCTAATTGCCTTCGCCCCTCTTTCTCCCACTTAATATCTATCTATATCACATCTTTCTGATAAGTTGCTCTCTCTCTCTCTCTCTCTCTCTCTCTCTCTCTCTCTCTCTCATATTTTGGCTATCAATTTCTATCTCGTTTGTTCTAGTCTTTTGTCTTCCTTCTCTCATACACTACCGTCTCATTCATCCCTCATTTACTCTTGCTATTTTCTCTCTCCCTTCTTCGTCCTACATTCCGACTGCTCTGTCTTATTTTCTCTCTCTCAAACTCTCACTGTTTGCCATTAACCCTCCCTCTCTCTAACACACACACACACACACACACACACACACACACACACACACACACACAATCCCATCCCTCCACCACAACTCCGTCTGTGATACTGCGAAACACGATAATATAGAGAGGTAAGTTATGTCAAACGTTACGTTGTATTCGTCATTTAATGCAGGGTAAACATAGAGGACCAAAGTTTGCCTACTATTTCACCTCGTCTACCTGTCACTTCCTTCTCCTTGCTAAAATTGCTGAGGTGAGAGGGGCTAGGTGTGTTTCTCAGTCCAAAGTAGATTCTAATAAATGAGTCAGGGAGGAAAGTGACAGACATGCCCCAGTCGCGAAGTAGACGCAGTAAAGGTGGCGAATTTTTGTCCTTAAGTGTGCAGTCAGAGAAACTAAATATCTTCCCAATGAATGTCATATGTAGCTGAAAGTGAAACTGTTGAGAGTATGTTGTTAAAAGAGAAGGGAGTCTCATTGAGTCTGGCCTGTTGTGTAGTTTCTTAAAACAGTTGTAAATCTTCATAAGACGGAAGTGGGAAGATTGTATTTTCTTTGAATACACAATGCAGTGTGTGTGTGTCCATACGTAGCCTCTCCTATTTCAACCCTCATTGTTCAGAACCATCACACACATACAAAGCAAAAATCTGAAAATTGGTCTAGAATTTTATATACTTTTCTAGTAAGGGAGTTTGACACTGTCCTTTACAAAATTTGTGTAGAAAGTATTATCAGATTATGTGAAGTTTGGTGATAAGGAGTAAATACATTCTACGAAAGCCGTGTTGGCATGAAGTATGAGATTTAACACGTGAGATTAAGAGAGTAATTGATGTATTATTTTTATTCGGTAAGAGGCCACCTTCGGCAGCCTTCGCTCCATGTCAAGTAACTTCTTACCTTCAGGAACGAGTCATTACTCGGGAACCGGTGGCCCAATTGTTGTTGTTGTTGTTTAGATTTACCTCCAAGTAAGGGCCCTCCAGAGCAAATCTTAAAAATTAATAGGGCTCAAGTAGAGCTGCTAGTGGTGTAGATTCGTCCACCTATAGTGTGGTCACATGTGAAGAGTTAACGAGGTGGAGGGTAGGTGGAAAGAGCGTCGAGGAGGGCTGAGGTAGGGGCGATGGCAACGATTGCAGCAGCAGTGGCAGAGGGAGAGACCCTTCTTACTAGTTCGCCAACTAAGGTGGAGTGAAGGCGGTAACAGAGGGGTAGTCAAGCAGGAAGTGGAGGAGTGGCCAGTCTGCAGTTTCGTGACAGTGAGGGCACAGTTCAGGGGAAATCCCTGCTATTTGAGAGTAGCAGGGAAGCCGAGCCAAAGGCGGCGTAATCGTACCACGAGTGAATTAGGTGTGTGAGGAGGAGAGTCGAGGGGCTCGTAGTTTGTAGCCCTAGCATACTAGATGACAGAGCGAAAGCCCTCTGCCACCTGTCTCATAGTCAGATTGCTTGAGCTGGAGGATGGTGCAGTCAACTCTGCGTTTGAGCAGAGAACGGCTCGTCCTAAGAGGGAAGGTGATGGAGCACTGCGAAGCAATGGGCAGCATCAGCACGTTCGTTGCCGGCAATGCCTACGTGGCTGAGCAGCCAGTGTAGGTAGATTTCACCTTCACTCTGAACGACGGGGTTCAGCGACTGCTAGTATAGAGGTCAGCAGATTCACATAGTCAGTGAAACGTGTACGGAGACCGTGCAGGGACGAGAGCGAGTCAGTGTGGATGACCACACGTTGGTGGGGGTGTGTGCGACCGTGTCTGAGGGCGCCTAAAATTGCGACAAGCACTGTCTCGTACACGGTGGTCCCAGAAGCGAACCGCCAGGTCTTGACACTACCATCACTGACAAATGCGACACCCACAGATCCCTCATCAGTAACGGACCCATCGGTGAAATACTCACCTGTTTCCAGGGTCCAGAGTGGTGCCATCCTCCGTAGGCCACCCTGGCGTAGGAGGGCGGGCAGAGATGTTCTAGGTCAGGGGGCAAACGGGGCAACACTCCGGATCACGGGAGGCAGTCATGGAGGGGGAGGTGTGTAGGCACGGTCGGGAAGGTCGGGGCCCCCTAGGAAGGCATCAGTTGCTCCCAGGTCATGGATTATGTTGGCAGTGATGTGTGCCCAGTTCTTATGCATGTGTGGGTAAGGGGGCCTCTCAAGGGTGTACTGGAAAAGCATAGAAACAGGCAGGTGCGGCCTGAGTTGGCAGAGCTGAACGGAGACTGTTGTCGATCGACTCCTGATTCTGTGCCGGAGAGATGGGAAGCCACTCTCCACCCTGAGGTTCTCAACTGATGTTCAAGGAGGAGCTCCCAGCATCACACGCAGTGCCGAGTTTTGCAGGACTTCCAGGGAGCGAGACTGCGTCCCAGATAGCCCTGCAAGACAAATTGCGCTGTAGTCAACAAGGGAACGTATGGCGTGTGTGTAGACGGTCCTAAGGACGCGATATGAGGCACCTAGGCTCAGGTGTGAGAGGGCTAAGCTCTGTGATTCTGGGAGGAGCCTGCTTCCATAGGTACCATACCTGAATGGAAAAGGACAGGCGACTGTCATACCACACTTCCAAGTACTGATGACTGCGAACAAGAACAAGCTGGTGCCCCCCAAGGAAGGGTGGATGCTCAGGGGGTAGTAGACTAAAGGGCATGTACCTGGACTTTCCTAGATTTATCTTGAGACCCAGTTCGCGGTATCTGTCATGGAGGCGGGCTTGAGCAGTCGGGGCCCTATCATAGCATTCCCAGTGGGAGAAGACAAGCGCCAGGTCATCAGCATAGCAGAGCAGAGTGATGCCCCTGCCAAAGTTGATCGACAGCAGTGGCCTGACTGAAATGAAACTTGCTTTATTCTTCAAGTAAGAGCATTTTAGCGGTACCTTGCTCTAAAAAAAATTGTGCTACGTTGCACCGTCATAATAATTTTTTTACTGTAATACAAAGCTTGCCAAAATATGTACTAATTTTGTTCCCATTACATATTTCTAGTCATTCCAAACAATTTCAACAAAACTATTTTTTTTTTTTTTTTCCGAAAATATGGATTCTTAGCACGGCGCATTTGCTAGTTTCCACAGGGATGTATGCAGTCATTTTCCTTTTTTTTTTAAGCTATTTATCATAACTCAAAGGTTGAGTTTAGGAAGTTAAAAATTATATTGCCAGGTGTGCCATATGATTCTCATCACGTTAATAAAGAAATAAATTGATTTTCGAATCCTGAAAAAATGGTTCCGGCGCCGGCGAAAATATGGATATATCTTAGTGAAAAAACATTTGTTTAGTTTCCACAGACGTGTACGCAAACATTTTGCTATTTCTAGAATTGAGCCACAACACGGAAAGCAGTGTCCCGACTGGACTGGAACTTCGGGTTAGAGCATTTTAGTGATACCTTGTTCTTGCAGATTTTGTGCTTCAACGTGCTGTTTTTGCTGTGTTACGGTAACGGTTGGACAAACAAACATACAGAAATGGATCATAATATAGATTATCATGCCACTACTAATGCTAATACTGCTGTTAGTATATACCGTAACATTTTCCACAACTACAGCACTTATACTATTACTACTGCTTCTACTATTATTGTAGACATTTACTAGTATGGTCATAAATTACCTTTCATTATTTACTTTGATACCGTTTATATTTTCAGTTTGATACAGTAAGAAATATATACCTCATTTCCAAAAGTTGTTCACACAGCAATGTTGCGTTGTGAAGAAGAGTGCTTACTAGGAAATACGAACAAAATTTTCATAAAGATACTGTTACGGTGAAGAGAAATAATCCTTTCATTGGTTGTCCAGTGTTAAAATCATGCAAGAATTATTTGTTACGGCTTAGTGGTTACCGTTCTCACGAATAACATCGACAAGAAAGCGTAGTCTTGTCATCAGTTATCAGCATATTCATCCAGTTACGTATCCCTTCTTCCGTCTATATGTCTAGCTGGTTAATCTCGAGCCAGCTAGTTCGCTTTGTAACGAGTGATAGACTTCTATGTCCATGTATCTTTCTACCTATCTATTTGTTTAACTATCTACTTATCCATCTTACGGTATCTGTTGATTCTTTGTTTACACTCTCTGCTTCCCATACTCCCTTTTAGCTAAATAGAATCACTATGAGAGAGATGTCGAGATGAACAGGGAAATACTCGTACAATTGGGAAAAAAATGCAAATTTTTTAGATTAACTTGTAGAAAATATTGAGAAAAATTTGTAGGATTAAATTAAAGGAAGTCAGCCAGAAAGAATATTGAATTTCACTTCTTCGTATTCTTCTTCTTCTTTCTCCTCCTCTTCCTCGATGTTTTTTGAGAGTGGAAAAACATCAAGAAGAGGAGAGCAATATATTTTCTGGAAAATGTTAAGGGAGATATTGAGGGTTGGCAAAATAATGAGAGAAAATCGGATTACTCAGGAAAGAAAGAGAGACTCAGGAGAGAGAGAGAGAGAGAGAGAGAGAGAGAGAGAGAGAGAGAGAGAGAGAGAGACCTAATAGCGATTGGCCACTTGGAATCTCCCATTTGGAGGTAGACTTAACCGGATTGTAGGGAGAGACATAGGCAAGAATGGATAGGAAGAGGGACGGGGAGAGAATTGAGAGAGAGGAGTGGAAAAGAAAGAGGGAGGTTGAAAGAAGAGGAGAAGGAAGAGAATGAAGGAGGGTGAAGGAGAAAACAGAAAGAGGTGAAAAAGTATGAGGGAAGTTGACAGGGAAGGAGGGAAATAAAAGAGGGAGAGACTAAAGGAAAAATGGAAATAGGGAAACAAAGATTAGTGTAGAGAGTAGAAAGGAAGAGGAAGAAAGAAAAGTAGGAAGAAAGATGAAGAGAGAAACTGATGATAATGGTAAGAAACAGGAATAAGTGACAGACAGACAGACAGACAGACAGACAAAGAATTGCATCCTCGTGCTGGAGAGGCCAGGCTCCCCCGACCACTCAATTGGCTGAAATAACTCACTATTTCACTGGGCTTCGTCTCGCGTTTCATTTAATTTAATTTCGAACCAATTTCGCTGTGTTTCGGAATTCCAGTCGGACGCAATTTTATTATTATTATGATTATTATTATAATTATTATTATTATTATTAATAGTTGTAGTAGTAGTAGTAGTAGTAGTAGTAGCAATAGCAGTAGCAGTAATAGACGCTGAAGTAGTTTTAGCAGCATCAGTAGTAGTGTGGTGATATTATTATTATTATTATTATTATTATCATTATTTATCATCACCACCATCATCTATCTATATACCTAGGCTGCTTCCCCCAAGGAAAGGGAGGTAGCCGAGACAGGACGACACACATCCAATTTACTCATCCACTCAAACACATTCATTCGCATCTTAGCCCCGAAGGGAAGAAGGGACAAATCCTCACCCCACCACACCGCACGAGTGTCAACTACGCAGTGCAATCAGTGACATCCGCAGCAGGGCCCGACAGCAGAGCTGGTTTACTCCTGTCACATCATAATAGACCCATCCCCTTACCGCACCTGACCTGATCAGCTGGTCAGACAAATGCGGGAGAATATCCCGTCAGGGCAGCGTCATCATTAATTCATTCACAATTTCTCTCCATTCATTTCTATCACGCACAGCCACTCTTCCTTGCTCAACAGACATCCCTCTGGCATCCAATGCTCTCTTCACACTGTCCATCCATCCTGTTTGTGGTCTTCCTCTCAACCTTACACCTCCCACATCAGATGTAGTTATGTTTTTCACCAATCGCTCATTATCCATTTTCTCCATATGCCCAAACCATCGCAACACCCTTTGTTCAACTCGATCTGCCATCTCCCGAACAACTCCAGTTCTCCTTCGCACTTCATCATTTTTCACTCGATCCATACGCGTCACTCCACACATACTTCTTAGACACCTCATATCCATTACATTCAAACTTTTTCTCTGCTACACTCATATTCCATGTTTCAGGCCCATATAACGCAATCGGTACCACAACACCCTCATACAACCTTCTCTTTACATCCATTCTAAGTAAACGACATCTAAACACTTTTTTCAATCCTCCCAGCACCTTCCCTACTTCATTCATTCTAAACTTCACTTATGCATCTATTCTTCCATCCACAGCAACATGTGACCCTAAATATTTAAAACACTCTACCTCCTCAAGCAAAAACTATATTCATCCTCCTACCATCTACCAACCTCTTACACTTCATGACTTTACTCTTATTCTCATTTACTTTCAATTTCCTCCTTTCACACACCCTTCCAAACTCCTCTACCAACTGTCTCAATCTCTCCTCTGAATCAGCCACTAGTGCAGTATCATCTGCAACAGCAGCTACTTCAGATTCCACTCTCTGCCATCAACATTCACCAGACTCAGACCTCCACCTAGCACTTTTGCATTCACCTCCCTTACAACACCATCCATATAAATAATAAACAACCAATGTGGCATAACACATCCCTGCCGCAGCCCCACTCTGAAGGGAAAGCACACACAGTATTTCCCACTCTTACACACGCTGTACTATTTACATAAGAACTTTTCATTCCTTTTAGTAACCTACCATCAAGTCCATACAATCTTAAAACAGTCCACAAAGCCTCCCTATCAATTCTGTCATACGCTTTCCCTAAATCCATGAATGCCCAAAACACACCCTTACCTTTCGCTAAATACTGTTCACACACATGTCTCACAGCAAACACCTGATCCACGCATCTCCTCTCTCTCCTAAAGCCACACTGCTCATCACCAATCACTCCCTCTGTCCCCTCCCTAGCTCTCTTAATTGACACTCTACCATACACCTTACCTAAAACACTCAACAGACTTATACCCCTAAAGCTAGTACATTCATACTTATCACCCTTGCCCTTATACAACGGGACCACACAAGCACTTGCCCAGTCAGTTGGCACCATACCTTTCACAAAACACACATTCAACAATCTTACTAACCAGTCAACAATAGTAGCTCCACTACCTTTCAGACATTCCACAACACACCCATCCATTCCTGAAGCTTTCCCTGTTTGCATCTCCTTTACTGCCTCCTGCACTTCCTCCTTCGTGATCAAAGAATCATTCAATTCTCCCAACACATTTATTCCTTGCACCCTTCCATCTGCCACAATCTCAGCCTCCCTTTCCTCCTCTACATTTAACAATCTTTCAAAATACTCTGTTCATCTCTTCCCCTCTGCATCCATCTCAGTTAACATCCTTCCATACTCTGCTTTTACTTGTTCTTCCTTCCCAGACTCTCCCTTTCGCATCCTTTTCACCTCCTTCCAAAACATTTTCTTATTCTGTTGAAAATTCTCAGTCAACCGCCTACCTAACCCAGGGTTAGTTTTGGTCGAATATTTTCATTCCATTTTTTGTTGGAGGGATATTTTTTTTAGAATTTATTAATCGATTCATGTTTCCCTCATTTTATTATCCTTTTCTGATATTCTGTTTTCAGTTATATTTTGATCGCTTCACAGTGTTATATAACATTTTTTTTTATGTATTTGAACGATAAGCTATACTGATATACGTAGAAAATTATAATGTTAATGAGGGCGGTGACCATGAAGCCATAAAATTAGTAAAAGCATTAGAGGGATAAGAAAAACTGGAATGATAAAAATGCAAATGATTTATGGGTAATGGAATAAACAAATGAAAATATGGAAAAATTGGGTGATCGATGTGACAGTGTTCTCTCACACAAGAATGTATATGCATTAGGGAATCCAATGGACAACAGTTTTATTCTTTTTTAATTCAAATATATGGATTTTCTTTCTTTCTTTCTTTCTGTCTGTCTGTCTGTCTGTCTGTCTGTCTCTCTCTCTCT
The DNA here is from genome assembly GCF_032717465.1 of Coenobita brevimanus. Classification (NCBI taxonomy): domain Eukaryota; kingdom Metazoa; phylum Arthropoda; class Malacostraca; order Decapoda; family Coenobitidae; genus Coenobita; species Coenobita brevimanus. Next base: position 7,308,498 of record NC_137012.1, read on the forward strand.
CTCTCTCTCTCTCTCTCTCTCTCTCTCTCTCTCTCTCTCTCTCTTTCTCTCTCTTGTCCAAGAAGTTTCGTCTTGACGTGAAGTGTGTCGCGGTTTAGTCGAATCAGTCTGCCTTATTAATTTTTTGTCTGCCCCTCTATTGGCAGACAATGAAGGATGACCTTTCCCAACCCTCTGACTATCGCCCAAATGCTTTAACATCCTGCATCTCAAAAGTTTTCGAGTCTGTTTTTAAGAGTACAATTTTAAAATATCTTTCCCATCACAACCTCCTTTCTAGTCGTCATTATGGGTTCTGTCAGGGACGCTCCACTGGCGATCTTCTCACCTACCTTTCAGACTCCTGGTAATCACCCTTTCTCGACTTTGGCGAAAGCTTTCCCATTGCACATTACATCTCAAAGGCTTTCGATCTAGTCTGGCATAAATCTTTAATTTCAAACTGCCCTCTTACGGTTTCTGTCCTTCTATCTGTGCCTTCATCTCTAGCTTCCTTTCTGGTCGTTCAATAGCTGCCGTTGTAGACGGCCACCGTTTTTCTCCTAGATCAATCAACAGTGGTGTTCCTCAGGACTCTGTCCTATCACCAACTCTTTTCCTTTTATTCTGAGCTGTACATCTAGCCCTATCCACTCATACTCTGATGATTCCATCCTTCACCTTTCCATTCGGTTCTCCCAAGTCCATCTCAGCAGTTACTTCAACAAACAAAGGATGAGGTTATGGCTCACCTAATGTCTGACTTGGCTCGTATTTCTGACTGGGGCAAAAGTAATCTTGTTGTTTTTAATGCATCAAAGACTCAGTTCATACACCTATCAACTCGACAAAATCTTCCACTGGAGTACCCGTTAGTGTTTAATCAGCTCAATCCTGCCTGCATCATCTTTAAACATACTTGGGGTTTCATACTCTCGGCATTTACCTTGGAAAGATCATATTACATCTCTTGAATAATCTCCTTCCTAGAGATTAATTGTGCCAAGCCATCTCCATACCTTCTTAGCCCCTGCACGGTTTTTTACTTTATACACGGGTTTTATTCGCCTCAGTGTAGAGTACAACTCCCGTGTGTGGCCAGGCTCCCCACATACAGCTCTTCTCAACAAGGTGAAGTCAAAGGCTTTTCATCTCATTACCATTCCTCATCTTACTGCCATCCTTCAACCTCTGTCTCTCCGCCGCACTGTTGAATCTTTATCTCTTTTCTATCGCTACTTCAATGATCACTGTTCCTCTGAACTGTCTGCTTGCATCCCTCCATCTATACGACTGGCACATAACACCCTTCTAACAACAAACTCTCATCCCTTTTCTGTCCAACTGTGTAATACATAAGTTAACTGGTACTCCCAGACTCTCATTTATGCAAGAGGTCAACTACGGAACTGTCTCCCTTTGTCTGTATTTCCTGCTAGCTATGATCTCCAGTCTTTCAAACGCAGTGTGTCCAGGCATCTCAAAATGAACGGATCTTGAATATGGCGCTCTGTTGTTGTTGTTTTTTTTTTTCTTGCAAGGAACGGTTTGCGGTCTCATGGCCTTTGGTTCCTTCTTCCTTGCATAAAAAGAAAAAAAGAGGCTTTTACCCTGAAAAGGACGGCCAAAGGTAAATCGCACCCATGTCACCCTCTTCTTTGCCATCCATCTACCCTCTGTCCAGCTCACACCTCCTTCACCCCTGTAAATCTCCATCCCATCCCTCCATCTAATCCTTAGTCTCTTCTTCCTTCCTCCACCTCACTCACATTCACTCCTCCTTTCAGTCTCTCACTCTGTGTTGGCTGCATGTGGCCAGACTGCCGTATCTTTTTAATCTACAGTTTCTCTCTGTGCAGTTATAACTCATCTTCATGAACAAATAACGACACGGAAATCATGGCATAAATTCTTCGGCATGCTCCTAACACCGCCATACCTCATACTGCCACACCGTACACTGTCACGCCTCCATTATCTATTGCAACGAATTTCTTCTAAGCAATACCAAAGTTTCTCGATTTCAGTATTTAACTAACAAACCATGTAACAACAATTTAATTTTACAGATTTTAGTTTCAAAACTTTACTACCTTTTTACTCAAATCCTTTCCAACCTCTCCAATTTTACGGCTCTCGCCGTTGTATCACTTTCACAACACAAAGTAAAATATCTCTACATTTCAAAAGCCTTCAACATTACGGACTAAAAGATAACCACCTCTCTCTCTCTCTCTCTCTCTTTCTCTGTGATGACCTTCCTTTCCAAACCCATACATTCACATCAAATTCAGTATAACCTTCCCTTGTTCTCCAGCCCTCCAAATCCACAACCTCCACTGTTCCAGACCCCAGCAGGATGTCAATGTCCAATCTGTTTTTCTTCCGCCTCCACAACCTTCGTCGGGAGGAGGGGAGAAGGAACAAGAGGAAAACCCGTCCAGGCCTCCACGACTGTACCAACCTGCTCACTCTGGCGCCCTCAAGGTTGTATGAGAAGGCTCCTCTCACACCTGCGGACTCCCTCGATGAGCTGGCTTCACATATCCCAAGGTAGAGAGAGAGAGAGAGAGAGCAGTGTGTGTGTGTGTGTGTGTGTGTGTGTGTGTGTGTGGAGGGAGTTTGTGTGTGTGTGTGTGTGTGTGTGTGTGTGTGTGTGTGTGTGTGTGTGTGTGAATTCTGTCCATTTGTGAGTTATATAACAATCTGATTTTACTGTGCTGTGTTCTGTCGTATCCCATACCCCCCATGTTGTTTTTCCTTAACAGACACTTTTTTTCCCTATAGTTTTCAGTCACGTGTGTCGTAAATTCACTGTTCTGAATGCAGTTTTTTTTTTTCTTTCTTTCTGTCTCTTCTCATTCGTTTTTTGCTACCTTGCAACGGCCCTTCCTTTTTAAGTGACGGTATCCATACTTTTACCAGTTATAATTAGCATTTTATCCAAATTTACATTTTCCTTTCGATGTTTTCATTCTCTACATCCTTCCCGTTAGAACATCTATATAATTGATTTTAGCGATTTTCAGCTTTTTTTTTTTTTTTTTTTTTTTTTACCTCGGGTGAGATTTTACAATGTAGCACTGCTCCTACTATACTATTACTAAAGTGAGTAGTAGTACTAGTAGTAGCTCCAGGTTCGTCTCACTTTTGAACCCGGTAGACTACAGACTGGAGATACCTTTTTCCTGCAGTCCATCACCCGTCTTCCCGCAGGACATAATAAGAGATGAGAAGCCTTTTTTTTTTTCTTTCTTTCTTTAACTTGACAGGAGAGTTTCATCAGTGCCAACCCGTGAAGGTGCCCCTCTCCAGCACCACTGGGACTAGTAAGGGTTAAATACAGAGATCATCAACTTCTTCATTGCCAGAGGTCTGTTATAAGGTCGCCTCCACATCATATGCTGGCTGGTGTGTTTGGGTGTGGGTAAGAATTTTGGCATCACGGACAATACAAATGGCCCCAATGAACGCGGACGGGTGTGGGCGCGAACTTCTGTGTGTTACAGTGATGCAGAACGCCAATCCGCAGTCGCGCTAGCCAGTAAGCTTCTGATGTGAACGCAACTTAATGCGCTTTAGACAGTCCGGGATCAGCAAGAGGGAAGTAGAAGTAACATGCTGCGTTTGAATGAGATAGTCGTCTCGCATTTCCCTGAAGAATGTGTTGACCCATAAATGAAATAAGTGTGTAATTACAAGCAGCATCGTAACTCCTGCAACAATGGGAAAGAAATGGGCTTATTGTACAGGCACTTTCTTTCTTCCCTGATTCATGTATTCAAAGATATGGTGGAGTTTTTATGTCATGTATACTTGATATATTGTGTTGAGGATGATGATGATGACTGCTGGTTGTGCTAAGTTCGAAATGATGATGATGATTATGATGATGATGATGATGATGGGGATGTTGGTTATCACAAAGATGACGATGTTGAAGTAAACGAGGAGAAAAAGTATGATGATGATGATGATGATGATGATGATGATGATGAACTCTTACAGTGCCTTTAAATCCCTTTTCTTATTCACAAAATTGACACTAGAAAAATGAGAAGGAATTTTCTGGACAAATGTAATTAAGATTGTTAGTAAATGAGAAAAGTAAAGAATGATAATGTTTGTGTTTCCGGTTATGAGAGAGAGAGAGAGAGAGAGAGAGAGAGAGAACGCGGAATAGTATGCTTTTCTTTGATTTTATCCTTAGTAAACAACGATAAGAAAGGAAGATTTTGTTTTAAGATATCGTAATCTGAAATTCAACAAACACACGTCCCGGAGTACACACACACACACACACACACACACACAAATATCCATGGAGGAAATGGTACTATAAGAAAACAAACCGACATGAACGTGCCTCAAAATCGCAGCCGTGACAGAGCTACAATTACTGACCGCCATAAATAAGAATGAGGCCACTTAGACCCACAGGGCATCAGTAATTGTACCTTTGTAATGGTTGCGTTTCGGACCCATGATCATACAGCATTTTTTGCTTAGTATGTTTTTCATCAGTCATTGCATATATATATATATATATATATATATATATATATATATATATATATATATATATATATATATATATATATATATATATATATATATAATTGAAGGATTTCTCGGCTCACTGGCTTTAAAATCCCGAGGCACCGAGAAAGAAAATATTCTCGTAGTTCACTTTTACGAGGACAAAATAATACATAAGATGCACTGTGGTATTACTTTCAAAGGGATTAAGAAAATCTGTTTCTCTTACTTAAGCAGAGAGGCAGACAAGTAAGATAAGAAATATGTAAGATTCACTTCCTTGTCCCTGCAGGGCGTATGTATCGAAATGCACATGGAGGACGACTAAATAGAAACCATTGCTAACCTGTGGTCGACGGGTCTGCTTGGCGAAATAGACCTGGGCTACGCAATAACAACAACAACAAACGCATCATCATAACATAAACAACAGCAACAATATCGATAACAACATCAACAATATCAACTTTATGTAACAGTAGTAACTCACTGGAGACTGGCGAGGGGCGAAAAGTAGAAATGGCTCCCTTCCTCTTCTCGCTTTTTGTTTTCTCATTATGCTCTCACTTCCTCCTCTTCCACCTCCTCCTCCTCCTCCTTTGTTCCTGCTTTCTTCGTGGGGATATAAATTTTGATTAATGTTGCACTGTGTTGCCATGCATGCACATGATTGCATACGACTCCTCGTTTTCTTGACTTCACACTGATTGCAGAGTTGAGGCGTTTTGGAGGGCTGTCACGAGGAAATGACTCTCTCTCTCTCTCTCTCTCTCTCTCTCTCTCTCTCTCTCTCTCTCTCTCTCTCTCTCTCTCTCTCTCTCAAGTGTATTAACTTTACCTTACAGAATTTGATGATAAATATAATTCTAAGTTTTTGATTGTAATAACGATAATCAGTATCTATGTATAACAAGACTTCTTAATGCTGTACCTATGTGCCACAGTGTCCTCTTCCATTAGACTGCCATTCCTCCAACTCACTCCTCCATCACTCATATGTCTTTCCACTCCATCCTTCCATCTCAACCTCGGTCTCCTCCTTTCTCTCCCTCTCCCCTCCACTTCATTCACACACACACACACACACACACACACACACACACACACACACACACACACACACACACACACACACACACACACACACACACACACACACACACACACACACACACACACACACACACACACACACACACACACACACACACAGATAGATAGATAGATAGATAGATAGTTTATTGATCACAGCTTACACTATATTCTCATATACACAATCACAATAACATATATGTGTATAATTTGTACAAAGGATTATAACAAATTCACAATACTACACAGCCATAGTCCACAAAATAATTCATCAAAATACAGCCAAAAGACTTACCGGTATCTAAGCATTACAATAACAAAACAAATGATGAATCACTGACAAACGTTAATGATACACCATTAAGATATCATGAATTACTTTGCATGTTTTTTCAAGAGTAAAAGCTTCTCCGAAAAGATCCGCCATTCTCCTAAAACTATATTGTTCTCTGATGTCCTCTGTTAAAGGGCACACCTCTACCACATGTCTCTCTGTTTGAATAAGACCACAGATACATAATCTCTCCTCAATGGGAAGACTACCACGCCCCCTCCTGTCCCACCTACCAGTCTCCACCGCCAAGCTATGGCCACACACACGGAATCTTGTGAATGGCATACGATGTGACTCGCTGACCAAGTGTTTTGTTTTATATATATCATGTAATACAAAGTCAGGATTAATTTCTCTGTAAACACGACACCTAGATGCAACTGAGTCTGTAATCATATTGTGAACATTAACAATTAAGAAAGATTTGCCGGAGACTTCGTTCTGAATGAACTCCTTAATAATTTCCCTGTGTACGTCCTTGCGTCAGTGGTAATTCTGATGGCAAGTGACAGCGGATCGTCATGCATAACAGATCTCTCTAACCACATTCTATGAAAAAACTTGTGTTGGGACCACTTAATAAAGTCCTGAGGTGTCGGATAGCCCGCCTCAGCATAGCACACAAGGTTGGATGTCGACCTTCTCACTCCCAACAATTGTTTCAATGCCCAGTTATAAAGTTTAATGACAGGTTTAACGTCACCACCAACCCATGACTCATAACCGTACATTAGGGACGAGGTCAAGGCTGCATCAAACACTCTCCTTTTTACAATAAACGGGACATCATTTTTCTTATTTATAAAAGACACATTTCAAAACAGGACATAGCTTGTTTTTTGCATGCAGCTGAACGGCTGAGGACACGGAGCCATCACTCGTGAAGGGGGAACCTAAGTACACGTAACTAGAACATTGCTCAATAACCATGTCCCCCACGTAGATCGGCTCCGCGTCCCCATCCTCGCCATTTATCACAAAAAATTTAGTTTTACTACTATTTATCATCATCCCATAATCTTGACAGTATTAGTACGTTATCTCTAGTTTCCGTATCATGCTATCTCTGCTTGTTGAAAGCAACACAGTATCGTCCGTCATGACTAGGATGTGTAACCATTGTAGAAATCCTTCTGGGTGACATTTCTCCTTCATTACCTTTATCAATTCATTGACAAAGAGTACAGATAAGAGGCATGAGGTCGGAGATCCTTGCCTAACACCTACTGTAGCAGTCATGACGGCAGCGCCCACAATACTCTCCGTTACCCGGTACATCGCTGCTATTGCTGCTAGCATCACCACGCCACAACCTAACCTCTTTAGAACTGAAAACAACTTTCGTCTCGGAACTAAATCATACGCCTTAGAAAAATCTATAAATGTTACAAAAAGTTTTAGTTTCTTTCTCTTTGAAGTATCAGTAAGGAGGCGCAAAGTAACTATATGTTCCATACAACCGCGGTTCTTTTGCACTCCTACCTGTTCCCTGAAAAGACTAAACCATCTTCCTAACCGCTCACATAACACCATATCATATAGTTTAGCTATGCAATTTATGACACTGATTCCCTTATAATTATTAGGGTCTCCTCTGTTTCCCTTCTTAAAAATAGTGAACATTTTTGCCCTCTTCCATGAGCTAGGATACAAACCAGAGAAAAACACATCGTTAAATAACGTTGTAATAGCAAGTATCCACTGTGCTGGGAGTAGAGTCAACACACCTGGGGGGATCCCGTCTGGCCCACACGCTTTATCAGGCTTTATTTTCTTTACCTGTTGGTGCACCTGTGCGGGCGAGATGGGCTCATCCAGTACGGGGATAGTGACATCAGTTGTCACCTCATCTACAACCTCATTGTTCACATCCTCTCTGTTCAGCACAGACTCAAAATGGAATATAAAATCCCCATCACTCGGGCACAAGATTTCATCAGGTCTGTCCATGTTAAAGTCTCCTTTTCAATCAATTGCTCTCCACACTCTTGCGTCATCAGCATCATCCAGCAGCCTCTCCCACCTACCAAGATTGCTACCACCTATCTCTACTGCTCTGTCTACCCTGCCTACATTGTCCTCCGCACACGAGTATAAAGCGTCAGTGATGCTCTTCTCAAAAGCATCAACATTTACATAATCTTCATTAGGTACTCTTTGCATAATATTATTCACAAATGCTTCTTTATTGATTTTGTTAAATCTGAGTGACTTTCTCATTAAACAAGTCTTGCCAGCATTTCCATGAAGGGCTGCGTGATCCCCTAGCGACCCCGCCCTCGTCATGAGACTGTCCAAATCTACACCTGAACACGTAACTGTTACTGTAATGGGGGCATGATCGGAAGGGAGGTCACCCCGCCTTAACACAGAAAAATCACTCATATAGTTTATCAGAGACGGTGACGCCACACATGTATCCACCTCCGAAACCCAGGTGCCGCGTCTCCGATATGTTTTATCACCAGGAAAATGTTTGTCAGCATACATGAGGTTATTAATGACAACCAATCTGTTATCAATACATATAGTACACAACACTTCAGCGTTATCGTTAGCTCTGTTTACATCATCGTGAATCACTGGGTATGACATATCATTTACATTAGGTATCTCCGCTATCGACAATAATTGCCTCACACTTTTCCCAAATCTAGCATTCGTGTCACCGATTATGATGTATCCTTTATACATGTACCTAGAATTTACTTTTACTTGGATTGAGGCAAATAAGTCGTGGGAGTAATACGGGGAGTCACATGGAGGAATATAACAGAAGCCAAACAACACACCCTCAGTGTTACGAAACTGCATCCAAACTTGATCTCCAATGCTTGTGTCGACATCAAATACCAACGTAGATAACCAGTTCTTAATACAGACAACCGTCCCACCCCGTTCCGCTGAACCAACTACCTTACTCCTATAAGTCACATATCCGGGGAATGACACTGACATAGACGTCTTAACCTTATTAATACTAATCACATCATAATTATGTAGCATCTGCTGCACATTTGTTTTTTCTAACTTTGTGCGCATTCCACCTATATTCCACGACAGTACGCTTATTTTCCTTACTTGCTGTGGTGATCCAAAAAAACCTGAGGGTTCCAGCTATCAATTACATCTGCATCCCTATACAGCTTCCGTTCTCGAGTATCAAGACGAATCGTGCATCCTGCATTCTCCGGTCGAGCCTTCTCTGTCGTCTCTGCTTCACATAGTCGCTTCCACTCTCGCCTGACACTCGGGTGGACATCCCTCTTGACGTAAATCCTGTTGAAATTACTCCCAGAGGTTTTAAGGCAGCTGGCGTTGTCCAAGATGAGACTGCGTTGATTCTTATCAGCCAAAGTGAACAAACTAGGGCGGCGCCTGGTGCCAGATGAAGCGTTGTTTCCCAGCCGACGATGTGTTCCACCCACACCTGCTACACCACACACACACACACACACACACACACACACACACACACACACACACACACACACACACACACACACACACACACACACACACCTGCTACACACACACACACACACACCTGCTACACACACACACACACACACACACACACACACACACACACACTCTCCTCGTCAATCCCTCTTCCTCCATTCTCTCCACCTAGACAAAGTATTTGAAGGTAGTAACGGTAATTGTTACAGTGTTATGTAATGATGATGATGATGATGATGCTGATGATGATGATGATGATGATGAGGAGGAGGAGGAGGAGAAGCTGGAGGTTAAGAACAAGAAAGCAACAACAACAACAAAAATATCATCATCATCATCATCATCATCATCATCATCCGGACTTCCTTTCCCACCCTAGGGCAGGGTGAGGAGTAGCAACATTCAGACAGCCTAAGCTGGCCCAGTTCAATGGGCCACGCTTCACTCATCATTCAAGCCCACAGAATCCTGGCTTCATCAGATAGACCAAAAAAATTGCGCCACCTTCCGTAGCTTTACATTTACGTATCTGATATGGTCAATCCGATCGCTGTCCCGTTAGAAATAATAGTAGTAGTAGTAGTAGTAGTAGCAGTAGTAGTAGTAGTAATAATAATGATAATAATAATAATAATAATAATAATAATAGTATAATAATAATAATAATAATAATAATAATAATAATAAAAGGTAACAGTAGTAGTAGTAGTAGTTGTTGTAGTAGTAGTAGTGGTAGTAGTAGTAGTCGGGATTTATCTTGGAAAGATCATATTACCTCTAGTAAAATTTGCTTCTAAGAAATTAGATGTGCAAACCGACTCCGTGCTTTCATTACCCCCGCTCAGTTGTTACTTTATACATGGGATTTATTCGCCTTTGTGTAGAGTACAACTCATGTGTGGGGAAGCTCCTTTACAGCTATTCTCAAGAAGCTGGGATGAAAAGCTTTTCGTCTCATTAATTCTCCTCCTCATACTGGCTCTCTTCAACCTCTGTCTCTTTGTTGCACTGTTACATCTTTATCTCTGTTCTATCGCTACTCCAATGGCCATTGTTCCTCTGAACTGTCCGATTGCATCCTTCCACCACTACGGCGGGCACGTAGCACCGGTCTAGTAACAAACTCTCATCTCTTTTCTGTCCAACTGTCTAATGCAAGAGTTAGCCGATACTACCAGTCCTTCATGTATGCAACATGTCATCTCTGGAACTGTCTCCCTCTGTCCTTATTTCCTGCTGTCTGTGATCACCAGACTTTCAAACGTGGTGTGTCCAGGCACCTCGAAATGAACGGATCTTGAAACTGACATTGTTTTCTTTTTTTTCTTTTTTTTTTTCTTGGGGGAAGCAACTTTGCGGTCTCCTGGCCTTTGGTTCCTTCTTCCTTGTATAAAAAAAATAGTAGTAGTGGTAGCAGCAGTAGTAGTAGTAGTAGTATCAGTGGTACTAGTAGTAGTAGTAGTAGAAGGAGGAGGAGGAGGAGGAGGAGGAGGAAGAGTAATAGTAGTTGTTGTAGTAGTACTTGTGGCAGTAGTTGAAGTAGGAGGTGGAGAAGGAGGAGGAGGAAGAATAATAGTAGCAGTAGTACTTACACTAGTCGTAGAAGTAGTAGTAGAAAAAGAAGAAAGAGGAGGAGAAGTAGGAGGAGGAGATGTGATGATAATAATAACTGTAATATTAATGAAATAATAATAATAATGATGATAATAATAGTAATAATAATAAAAAAAAAAATAATAATAATAATAATAATAACAATGATACCAATAATAATAATAATAATAATAATAATAATAATAATATTAATAACAATGATACCAATAATAATAATAATAATAATAATGATAATAATAATAATAACAACAACAACAACGAAAACAATAACAATAACAATAATAATAACAACAGCAACAACAACAACAACAACAACAACAACAACAATAATAATAATAATAATACCTGCACCTCATTCAGCATAGTAAGCCCCGCCCACACGAGCAACACTGTAATTGCAGACAAACACGCACAGGTTTCTGAAATTGGTAAGGCTGAGGCTGTGCACGCGAAAGAGAAAGAAGGAAGAAAAGAAAGTAAGAAACAAACAAACAAAGCACAACGAGGAAAAGGAAGAGAAAAAAATCACACACATTAAGATAAGAGAAAGAAGAACACAAAAAGGTGGAAAGAAGGAAAAATGAGGAAAAGACTGAAAAATAACAAAGAAGAAAAGATAGAAAAAAGAAAAAAAATGATGGAAAGATGGACTAAGATAAATGAAGCCGACTGTATGAAAGATGGAAAGCAGGGTGGATGGATGGAAAAATGAAAAGAATGGGAAAGTCATAAGTATGATGTAAAATGAGAGACAAGGAAGGACGGTAGGAAGGAAGGATTGATGAATGGAGTTACACAGATACTCAGTCTATACAAACCTTTCGATCTTCCATAGGTGGTCTGGCCTTATTAATAACAGACTTGCTAAAGCGCGTTTATTCTGACCTGACAAAGATCCTTCACACATTTTCAGTTTACCTGATGGCCAAGTAGTCAGATTACAGGATAATTTTGCCTTGTAACTAAGGAGACTCATGGAACATTACAAAGGCTCATAGTATTTCATGAAACCACGAGTTAGAAACTTGTCGGGGTTGCGCAGTTCTGTCAGGTGGTAATAACCCAGCTATACAGAATCATGGAAATTAAACCTTTCCCTCTCAATCGATTATCATTTTTATTTTTATCATTATTATTATTATTATTCTATCTATCTATCTATATACCTAGGCTGCTTCCCCCAAGGAAAGGGAGGTAGCCGAGACAGGACGACTCACTCTCCATTTACTCATCCATTCAAACACATTCATTCGCATCTTAGCCCCAAAGGGGAGAACGGACAGATCCTCACCGCATCACACCGCACAAGGGTCAACTGCGCAATGCAATCAGTGACATCCACAGCAGGGCCCGACAGCAGAACTGGTTTACCCCTGCCACATCATAACAGACCCATCCCCTTACCCGCACCTGACCTGATTATTATTAATATTATTATTATTATTATTATTATTATTATTGTAGTCATCATCATCATCATTATTATTATCCCCACCATTATTCACTATGGTGGGGATATAGAGAATCACCCCAGTCCGTCTGTCTGTCTGTCTGTCTTTCCGTCTGTCCGTCTGGGTATGTATCTCGAAATGTACCATGTGGATTGGCTTCAAATCACACAGAAAGTTAGAGTATGTTTCGTAGTTGGTGCTCGCATAATTATGTAAAATTGCCTTATTGTCTGTACTTTACGAGCTAGACCATATAGGGAGAAATCTGTTTTGTGATATTTTCTGGAAACTTCTTGCTGGATTCTCTTCATATCGTGCAAAAGGTTAGAGTATGAGTCATAGTTTAAGTCCCTATATATGAAACTGCCACATTGTATTTTACGAGGTATTTCCATATAAGGAAACTAATCTGTAAGTAGCTGTCTCTTGGAAACTACTCGCTGTATCGTCTTCACTTCTTAAAGAAAGATAGTGTACGAGTCCTAGTTTATGCCCCTACCATGAACCATTACCGTGGTTCATGGTAGGGATCGGCCAGGAATGTGCTGAAAACCGTAATAGAACAGCCACCAATAAATAAAGAAATAAAACTTAGAAAGAAAACTTTTTCTTGAAACAACATCCAGAGAGTTCCTTTTCAATATTTAGGTCAGCCAAGCATTGTTAATGTGGAAAAGAAGTGTTATAAGAAAGTTTGGTACATTCGAAATTTGCCAGTTTGTTTGCATTATTCATATTATTGTTTCACAGGTCTACAAGAAAAGCTATTGGGTATTTAGGAATAAAAACAAGCCAGTCGTACTTAATGAGTCACTGCACGTGTCCATGACCTATTTTAAGACACCTAATCGAAAGAAGATCGTTCAGCTTCATAGAGATTCCTCTAAACCATTCCAAGCACGTGAGAAGCCATTCAAGTATGGACTTGCCGTCAAGTATGAATCATGCGTCACTAGCAGCGTGACTATATTAAATTTTATATTGTACTACGTTATTACTAAGCGGTAAACCCCAGCTATTAGATTATTTACGCGGGCAATGAAGCGCAATTGTGGGAAAGGGTCTTTGCGCAGTTAACACTCACCGGTGCGATTTTACACAATTACGTTAATTTTTAACTGAAGGCTTTATTTAGCGTTTTTTAGTTCATCCCTGAAGTTCCAGCAGACTTGAGTGTAGACGTCAAGTGAGAGTTGAAAAGCGCGAGTTTGTGCTTTGCGCTCTAATTGAAAGTGACCACTTTGTGATATCGTGACCATTTCTTAACCTGAATCAGTTTTTCAGCGTTACTGGAATTTATCGTGACAGTAACCATCTCACGAGTCAACTGCAGGTGGGGGGGGGGGCAGAGGAATGGGGGAAGGAAGAGATAGAGGAGGGGGACGAGGAAGAGGCAGAGGAAGGGGACGAAGAGGGGTCGGAAGAGGCACAAGAAGTGCCCTCTACATCAATTATTACTGTAACTAATGTAGTCTATCTATCTATCTATAGCCCGACGCCCTAATCCCGCAAAGGGTGGGCGCAGACAAAACGCCTCCAAGTCACTCTGTCACCCACCATTTGACTCCCCTCCCCCCAACTCACCCCCCCCTCCCTCATATACCTCTCAACTCCATCCCTCCACCTCATCCTCGGTCTACCCCTCCCTCTCCCTCCCTCCACCTCACCTACATACACCCTCTTAGTCTGTCTTTCATTTTCCATTCTCTCCACATGTCCAAACCACCTCAGTGTATTTCTCCTAATCTTTTCAACCACATCCACATCTACCCCACAACGTTCCTTCACTTCTTCATTCGTCAACCTGTCCCTCCACGTCACTCCACATGCTCCTCTCAAGTAACTCATTTCCACTGCTCTCACTCTTGACTTGTTCCCCTCTTGCAATGTCCACGCCTCGCTTCCATACGTCAGGGTAGGGATCACAATACCATCATGCAGTGACTTCTTAACTTCCATACTCACCTCCCTATTTCTCATCACTGCTTTCAGTGTACCAACAACCTTCCTTCCCTGCTGTACCCTTTCACGTACTTCATCCCCCAAAGTTCCATCCTTACTCATCACACTACCCAAGTACTTGAATGCACTCACATTCTCCATATCCTCACCATCCAACCTCACTGCACACTCTGTGACTTCATTCCTCTCAAACACCATAACTTTACTTTTGTTTACATTAACTTTCAGCTTCCTCCTCCTACACACTGTCCCAAATTCATTCACCAAACCTTGCAACTCCCATTCATCTTCACTCAACAATACTGTATCATCAGCAAACAGCAACACCGGAAGTTTCCAAATCTCACCCTCATTCATTAGGGCCACCCCCACATCCACTGCCCTACCTTGTACCTCCTTTACAACCCCATCCATATATATATTACTACTAATGTAGTAATGTTGCATATTCGGTTTCACATAAAAAAAAAAATGCCCACTATTATGCAAAATAATCGTGCAAAGCAAACTTCAGCAGATTCTGGTTCTGTCTTGTAATCAGTTTGAATAAATAGCGTTTCAGATTTTACTCAATGCAACTTCTTAAACCTTATCTTTGGTTAATCAATTTGCACAATATAGAGATTCTGAAACAATCAACGTCCACTGAAAGAGGCCTCATAACTATAGTAAACAAAATGAAGACCGGAATTTAGAATAACGAAAAACAGTCAGTGTGTGTAAAGCCACAACACCACAGCAATGAAAATTATTAGAAAATGCCTAGTGTTTAGTGTCATAACATAAAAGCTTTAAACATTTAATGGAAACGTAAGAATTTTGATTGTTTAATTCATAAATGAATGATATAAAAAGTAAGCAAACTAGGTAAATAAAAAATCTGTAATTTAAAAATTGGGAACTGGGATCGCTAAAGAAAAAGTAAACAAACAAGAGAGGATAGTTGGAGAGCATGCAAAACCAGCAAGGATTCAAGTAACGTTGACAATGTAAACCTACAAGTCACTATTTTGAACCTTTACAAACTATTAATACCAGAGACAAAAGAGATTTGTGGGTTTACATTGTCAACGTTACTTGAATCCTCGCTGGTTTAGCATCCTCCCCAGCGATTCTTCCTTGATTGTTTATTTTTTTTTAGCAATCCCTATTCCCCATTTTTTAATCACTAATTTTTATTTACCTGTTGTATATTATATTGCCATACTTATCAGTGCATATCTATATATTCATTACCACATGATGGGTATATGTCTATGCTAAAGTATAATAATAATAATAATAATAATAATAATTATTATTATTATTATTATTATGATTATTATTATTATT
Organism: Coenobita brevimanus; assembly: GCF_032717465.1. Classification (NCBI taxonomy): domain Eukaryota; kingdom Metazoa; phylum Arthropoda; class Malacostraca; order Decapoda; family Coenobitidae; genus Coenobita; species Coenobita brevimanus. The sequence goes on from NC_137012.1 coordinate 7,324,263, forward strand.
ATTGTCTTCCCTTAATTTCCCAGCCACCAGATGCTTTTCTTCAATTTCGGAAGTATCTGAAACAGTTAAGGAGTCAATGATGGCTCTATCTAGCCCCGCCAGTTAAATGAGTCTCAAAGCCTTTATCCAACTACATTAGTTACAAGTGTCTCAGGGTCTCTTATCTAATCACGCCAGT
>NC_137012.1:7329440-7336940 GCF_032717465.1 Coenobita brevimanus
GTTGTTGTATTAACAATATTAAAATTATTATTATTAGTATTTTATTAATATCATTAGTAATATGGTCATTATTATTGTCGTTACTGTTGTTGTTGTTATTTTAGCTTTTTTTTTTTTGCTGTTTTGTAATCTTTTTGTTGTTGTTGTTAGTAGTAGTAATAGCACTATTGGTAGTAGTAGCAGTAATAGCAGTAGTAGTGGTGGTAGGAGTGTTAGTAGTAGTTGTAATAGTAGCTATCATATTTTTACATTCGTCATCAGTAACATCTAGCCTAAACTGTCGTTTATAATATCACCATCATAATCATCATCATTATCATCATCATCATCATTATTGCTATTATTCTCAGAATCGTTCCTTAGTTTCAGTTTTGCTTGCCCTCCAAGGACAATAAGGTAATCCTAACTTGAATAAGATGGTTTTACGGTAGCAGGATAAATGGATTTGTGATGTCTTAAGTTACGGGATGATTTTAACGTGACTTTTTTACTAGCATCTCTCTAACTCTCTCTCTCTCTCTCTCTCTCTCTCTCTCTCTCTCTCTCACACACACACACACACACACACACACACACACACACACACACACACACACACACAATTTGTCTCTCTTTCTTGCCTTTTCATTCGTCGATTATCATTTTTCACTCGTTTCTTCTCATTCATTTGTTCCCTCTCCCTGTTCTTTCGTTTCCTCTCATTCTCCTCTTCATTCTGTCCAACCTTCCACTTCCACTTTCCTCATTTCCCTTGCACTCTGTCCTCTTTGCCTGTAGTCCCTTCCTTCTTCCTTTTCTTCTGTCTTTCACCCCCGTCCCTCTCCTCTTTTTCTTTCTACCTCCTCCCTCCTGCCTCTCTTCCATTCTTCCTAGTGCTGGAGAGGGACGCCTACTCTTGATGGCACCGATATACCCGGTCGGCTCAGCTGCCCCGTGATACAGACATCAATCAGCTTTCTCTGCTCCTTACCCCCCGAAAGGCGGATGGTGGACTGCAGGAGGAGGGCAACTTCAGCATGGAGTCCACCGGGATCATATTTCATTAAACCTTTAGCTGCAACTACTACTACTACTACAAGTACAACAACAACAACTACTACTACTACTACTACCATTATTTTAGCAGGAGCTGCTGCTGCTGCTTGTATTATTATTATTATTATTATTATTAGTAGTAGTAGTAGTAGTAGTATTTTTATTATTATTATTATTATTATTAATACTGTAGTAGTACTAGTACATTCATAGTACTCTATGTTGACCCAGACTTTCGTCCTTTTAGGGATAATTTCATAAAGCTGGATTGTAAAATAAGATAATACTGCAGCTCTACAAACGTTTCCATTGTACTGCTTCGTTTGTAGCATAATATAGGACTGATTCACTGTTACAACTAAGCATTCAGAATGGAGAGACTGCAAGTTTAGGCCAAGTTAAAGCTGGTTTAGTAATAGTATTAGTAGAGTGATGGTGGTGGTGGTGGTGTTAATAAATAATAATAATAATAATAATAATAGTAGTAGCAGTAGTAGTAGTAGTAGTAGTGGTAGTTATAGTAGTAGTGGTAGTAGTAGTAGTGGTAGTAGTAGTAGTTGTAGTAGTAGTAGTAGCACTAGTAGTAGTATTAATTATAATAATAACAATAATAATAATAATGATAATGATAATAATAATAGTAATAATAATAATAAAAATAATAATAATAATAATAATAACAATGATCCATCCATCCATCCATCAACCAATCCTACATTGCCCCATGATGAGCGCAGGAGCCCGGGGCTAGGCAGTTGGTCCCGACGTGTAGGATGAGAGTGACCAGCCTCCTTCATCCCTGAGTGGCATTACGTGAGCAATAAACCCCAACCATCCCTTGGATATAAACCTTCACCGGCTCAATCCGATTGGAGCTCAGTAATTACCCACTAAACCACCAGGCGCCAAAATTTGGTTATATGATTACCACCCAGCATAGGAAATGGTTTCTTGGTGCACAGGAAACCATTTGGTTTGTCACTCAGTGTAGAGTCACCCACAGGCTGAAGGAAGTGGAAAGAATGAAGGAAAATATAATATTAATAATAATAATAATAATAATAATAATAATAATAATGATAATAATAATAATAATAATACCTTCCTATTTTTCCTTCCTTTACTTTCGCCTTTTCTACCTTCCTCAGTCTCTTTCTTCTTCGTCCCTCCCTGCCTCACCCTCTCCCCTCTCTCGTCTCTTCATCCCCCTATCCTTTCTATTTTTCCCTCTTTCTCAGCACGAAAAATCAAGATCATTATTTTTCAGGTCGCAAATTGACATGTGTCCTCTCTAAGACCTGGTGTAACATGAGGAGAGAGAGAGAGAGAGAAAGAGAGAGAGAGAGAGAAAGAGGGAGGGAAATAAGTAACTACAAGTCTTTCAACCTCGTTCACCTCTCATTAAAACTTTTTCCCAATTTACTTGATTTCTGATTCACTTACATATTTACCGCCATACAAAGAGAGAGAGAGAGAGAGAGAGAGAGAGAGAGAGAGAGAGAGAGAGAGAGGGAGGGAGGGAGGGAGGGAGGGAGGGAGAGAGAGAGGTGTACCTAAAGAGCTCTGTATTAGAAATTCATAGTTCGGAGATTTATTATTTCTTACCCATCTCTGATAGGATTCTCTGTGAGCTGGTGTGTGTGTGTGTGTGTGTGTGTGTGTCAGACACAGACTGGAGATGATAAAATAAAAACTTACAGGTAAACATGCAGAAGGATATGTTAATGGAAGGGTAAAACAGATTGCAACAAATTGACAGATGTACATAGAGATAAGCATACACGTTGGCACATATATACATACATACTTACTTGTACAAACATACTTACCTGTTATCTTGTTTTTGTTTTTTCTTGAAGGGAGCAATTTGCAGGCCCCTAGCCTTTGGGTTCCTTCTTCCTTGCATAAAAAAAAACATACATACATATAGATAGATAGATAGATAGATAGATATAGATATAGACAGACAGATAGATATAGATATAGATAGATAGATAGATAGACAGATATACGTACAAATATACATAAGCCGATATAGATAGAGATATGGGCCAGTTGGATCGAAAGGTAATAAATTCCTCTAATTAAAGTCAAATATAATGTAAGGCAGTGACCGTTCTTAATAGCTTCTGTCTGTCTCTGCCAAGCGATAATTGCCTATTGATTGTATCTCCATTCATCACCCTGTTATCGTTTGGTTTATCTTTACATAGTTTTCTGTCATTTCCTTCTTTGTTTTGGTTCTTCTTTCCTGCCTATGTCTTTTGCTTTCTAACTACCCGTCTTTCAGTTTTTCTGGATATTTCTTTCTGTCTATCCGTCTTTATATCTCTGAACTTTCTGTCATTTTATCTTCTGTTTCTTTAATTCTGTTTTTCTGTCTCTGTGTCTCTCACTGCACTCATTCCCTTTATCTCTGTTTTTCCATCTCCGAGACTGTGGATCTATTAGAACTGTCATTCTCTGTTTCTCTCTCTGTCCCTGTGTAGAGTATATGTCTTGCTATATAATTCTCTCATTCATTTTTGCATCCTTCTCTCTCTGTCTCTCTATATTTCTTACTAACTCTCACTCCTTAGTTATTTTCTGGCTCTGTCTTTCTGTCTCTCTGGCTCTGTCCATCTCTCATTTTCCTGCAGGCTGAGAACTTAGAATCCAGATATTAAGACTTTATATATATATATATATATATATATATATATATTATTATTTTTTTTCCCATATAGCAGTAGTTGCAGTAGTCTCATATATACTTGACCCCGATGAACTGCAGGCTGAAGTTGCTCTCTTCTTGCAGTTCACTATCCTTTCAAGTGGCAGGGAGGGAGCTGGGGGACGTTTGTAAAACGGGGCAGCGGAGCCGACTAGTTATATCAGTGCCACCACGTGAAGGCGTCCCTGCCTAGCACCAATTCTTTCACCGTGATGTCCTATTTTGTTGCTTTTTATTGTTTCCAAACTTTGAAAGCATTTACAGTAATCCCCTAACATCCTGATTTCTCTCCATAAGCTCTAAATAATGATGTGAGGGTAGCAAGAATACGTTAGTGGTAGCAGTAGTAGTTGTGGTAGTAATACTGGTAGTAGTAGTATTAGTAGTAATAGTAATTGTAGTACGAGTTCAATTTGCCGTAGCAGTAGTAGGAATAAAAGTAATAGTAGTACTAGTTGTTGTTATTGTTGTTGTTGTAGTGTAACCCCATGTTCTTCTGAATTATGAACTTAGAGGACTGCAGACTGAAGCTGCTCCCCTCCTGCAATCCACCATCCTCCTTCCTGAAGACAAGGAGGATGTTGAGGGACTTTGTATAACCGGGCCTTGATGCCGCTCAGTCATACCAGTGCTAACACATGAAGGCGCCCCTCTCCACCAACAGAATAAATCTAACATTTAATCCAAATTACAAGAATGAAAAGATGAAAATGCCTGGATAAACTGTGCTTAAAAGACTGGGGATCATAGTAAGTAAGTGAGAAAGTATTTTCAAAGTTGACCACATGTATAAGAGTAAGGTAATGTATTATGTTTATTTCTATCCGTCTGTCTGTCTATCTTTCTATCTTCCTATCCGTCTATCTGTCCATATGTCTACCTATCTGTCTACACTGTCCGTCCATCACAGTCTATCTATCTGTCTATCTGTCTATTTATCCATATACATCTATGTTCAGTTCTTTATCTACCTATCTATCCTCTTTTTTTCGTCCTGCCTCATAACCCTATGTTTTTATCTTTATGTGGTTATCTTTCTGCAGGTATCTGATTTTAACTGCCTCTCCATCGGCCTATCCGGTATTTCTCTCTCTCTCTCTCTCTCTCTCTCTCTCTCTCTCTCTCCTTAACGGTAAAAATGTGTTATTTTTTTCTTTTTCATGTGGGTGAGGTTTAAGGTACTGAGAGAAAGAGAGAGAGAGAGAGAGGGGGAAGGAGGAATTAGAAGGGGGGAGGACAGGGAGGGGGGATATAGGGGGGATGAGGATGAATGGAGAGAGGGGTTGGAAGAAAGCATCTCATCCATATACAGTATCTCATTACTCCTACCTACCTCTCTCTCTCTCTCTCTCATAATGCTAAAACAGTATATTCCTATCTATTTATTAATTTCCTTGTGTTCAAGCGCCCCTTCAGTTTCCCTTTTCATACGTTTGTCTATTATACGCCATTTACATATTTTTTCGCCTCTTTTCATTTAATTATTGACCGTATTCTAGGTGGCGTAGGGAGTTCCTTAGCACCTTTTCCTTAGTGATTTACTTTTCCTACTTTTGTACATCTAAACATTCTCGTATGTTTATATGGTTTTGATAGCAACATAAATTTTATCAGCGACAAACGAGAGGATATTAAAGAATACTCTAAAGAATGAATCACTGAAGGTGTGGTGCTACGAATCTCCGAAGCCATTTGGAATGAAAGTCTACATGGAGAGAGAGAGAGAGAGAGAGAGAGAGAGAGAGAGAGAGAGAGAGAGGGAGGAGGAGGAGGGGGAATTGATGAGCTAGGGAACTGACAGGGGATTGAATTGGTTGGACGCTAGAGAGAGAGAGAGAGAGAGAGATGAACTTGCAATAGGTTAGGAAACTGACAGGGAATTGAGCTGGTTGGATGATATATTAGGGTGTAAAACGATTTTTTTTTTTAACTTTCCGAATTTATTGAAGGATAATTTTGAGTAGCAATACAATATTAAGATGAGTCCAATTTTCAGCCGTTACGATATAGCACTTACTAATGACCTTATATGCAGAATGACGTCCCTCACTATTAACTCAATAATTGCAGGTACGTAACGGTTGAGAAATGGACCTATTTTGACATACCCTTTTTACTTAAAGTGAGGCATCCAACAACTGGCAGAGGTGTCTCAAGTATATCGTGGAAGTTTGTATGGAAGTACTCATGTTAAGTTTCTCTTTCTCTCTCTCTCTCTCTCTCTCTCTCTGTTCATATATATATATATATATATATATATATATATATATATATATATATATATATATATATATATATATAATCTATCTATCTATATATATATATAATGTGTTTGAATGGATGAGTAAATGGGGAGTGTGTCGTCCTGTCTCGGCTACCTCACTTTCCTTGGGGGAAGCAGCCTAGGTATATAGATAGATAGATAGATAGATATGTGTGTGTGTGTGTGTGTGTGTGTATGTGTGTGTTGACTCTTACACTTCCTGGATTTAGTTGTTCTGTTTCATAAGTAGGAAAAAACAGGTCCATGATGATGATGAGGATGTACAGAAAGAAACTTAAAGTCTGGTGCTAGGAAGATTCCTAAGTCAAATGGAATATCGTTCATCATCATCATTATCATCGTCATCACCGTCATCACCATTACCCTTATCATCGCCACCATCATTACCTTCATCATTATCATCATATTTTTACCAAGAAGGACCAACTCCACTAATCTCTCTTATTATATTGTTTTTCCCACACAACCATCAAACAGTATCACAAAAATCATCCTTTCTCTGACGTCCAATTATTTCTAGAAAAATAAAACACGATACTATTTTCCTGTTGTTGTGAACCGAATTAAGAGTGAACGTCTGCAACTTCTCTCTCTCTCTCTCTCTCTCTCTCTGACCACAATAGCTCGACAAGAAAATGGTCCTACCATAGTCACCCTTCACCATCTTCCATTTTCTCTGATGGTCGCCATTGCTCAGAGAGAGAGAGAGAGAGAGAGAGAGGTGACTGGGTGTGGCATAATGGTGTGTGGCGATACATTATGTGGGTAGTAACGTGTTTTATTGATCTTACACACACACACACACACACACACATACACACACACACACACACACACACCTAGGCTACTTTCCCATCCTCTCTCACATGCGTTATCCTTTTTCAGTCACATTCACACGTACCCTCTACATAACAAAAACAACTGTTTATTGATTTACAGTACACATCGCAGTCTCTCTCTCTCTCTCTCTCTCTCTCTCTCTCTCTCTCTCTCCACAACAAAGCAACTGTCACATATTAAACTTCGTGTTTGCAGCTTTTATATTTTCCATCAGTCGGTCACACAAATTGTTGCCCGTGTTTAACTAACCATAAAACCCACACTTTTATCACAGAAATAGTCCGTTCTGTATACTGTATGTACAATATGTCTGTGTGTGTGTGTGTGTGTGTGTGTGTGTGTGTTTGTGAGAGAGAGAGCGAGAGAGAGAGAGTAATCTTTTCATCGTTAGGTCGATCTTCAGTATACTGCGATTGTAAAATTTTACGAATATTAGCACATCGTGATTGAAATTTAGTGCCTTCACGCGGATGTACCAATACAACCGATTGGCTTGCTTTGCCTGGTTATACAAACCTTCTTCAACTCCCTCCCTATCCCCTGTATGGAGGATGGTGGCTGGCGACGGACACCCTTCCCCTGCAGTCCACAGGATTCATGATTAGATGATCCTGGATTTCCCAAGAAT
>NC_137012.1:7341940-7344440 GCF_032717465.1 Coenobita brevimanus
ACTCCTAGGTCAGTGGTTCTCAACCTGGGAGCACTTCCCCTAGGGGAACATGAGCAATGTCCAGGGAGCGAGGAGGGGGAGGGAAGTGAGGACCTAGAGAAAAAATAGTGAATGGCTTGAACAATGTGTGTGTGTGTGTGTGTGTGTGTGTGTGTGTGTGTCACAGTGAACTATTGATATATATTCAGTATTAATATTCTGTCTTGTTACAACATTCAAACCACATTTTTCTTTGCGCCTGTGTGATAAGTTGCTTTCTTCATGTCTTGGCTGTTGCTCTCTCTCTCTCTCATCAGGTAGCTTCGAAAGAAAAGAGAGATCAACCCTAGTTAAAATATACATGTTTCTCAGCTTCTCCCCTATCCCTAAAAAAGAGGGATAATGAATTACAGAAGGGCTCATGGAGCCTGTACGCAGATGGGTAGTCCGCTTGACCTCGCGGTAAACATATTAAAAATTCTGGAATAAGTTGTCAGTTAGATGATGACAAGAGGCGTGAGGGCGGGGAAGGGGGCTGAAATGTTGATAAAGGTTAAGGGGGAGGGGCATGAATACTTAAACCAAAGCTAAGCGGGGCGCGACCAGATAAAGGTTAAGAACCGCTGTCCTAGCGTATTTAACGGATTTATATGAAATTTCCTAGGTGAGTGTCTGGTTACTGGGAAGGTCTTCCACCATATACAATTCACAATCATGATTTTTAGGAGGGTCAGTCCCACACTAATTACAAATTATCAGAAATAGTTAGCCTAAAGGAGGGCAGAAACGGAGTTGATACATAATCTTAGTACATGCTGTACAATAGACTCTCATCCGTAATGCGATATTTGGGGACCATAACTCGCAAGTGATTCTTGGGAGGTCAGCCCCCAACTAAAAATAAAAACTATCAGAAATCGAGGAAAGATTTGAATGACACTTCCCAGGTAAGATTGGCTGCCCCAGAGATCTTGCAATATATATACAGTAATAGGAATCATCATGCAAATCTCATGGGTACAGTATGCAATTTCCATGCTTTTTCTTAATGTACAGAAAGAAGCCGTACTTTACTGAACATTGTTATTGATGTTCTTATAATTATTATATTTTTTTCATTTTTTGCTTCAACTATTACGGTATCAAGCTGCTGCTATTAGTGCTACTACCACCACCACCATCATCACCACTACTACTACTACTACTACTACGATCATCATCACCACCACCATCATCATTACTGTGGGTGTTGTTATTTTGTTACGTTGTAACTTTTCTGGCATAGACAAGACCATTCTAAAATCCAAATGGATGAGGGATTATATATCGCCTACAATAACCCTTTCAAGTATTTAGCTCAGTAAAATGGCCTAGTAGCTGAAAGAAATACAAGGCCAATAACACTGTGGAAGTGATTGAGCATATCGAGAGAGAGAGAGAGAGAGACTTTCACGAATAGTAGGGTAAGAATGGTGGTTGACTGAAATTAGCAGAATTTGATATAATCGTGCAGCCATGTCACAAAATGAAGACGTTTTATAGATTACAGCGTTTTAAGATTATATGGATGACATGGATTGGCATGTGGGATTGGAGATGAGTGGTGTGTGTGTGTGTGTGTGTGTGTGTGTGTGGAAAAAATCTGGGGTGTTGTGTATGGTTGTGAAAATTTTTGGTTGTGTGTGTTTGTGTGTGTGTGTGGAAATTTCTGGGGTGTTGTGAATGTTTGTGGAAAGTTTTGGTGTGTGTGTACGTGTGTGTGTGTGTGTGTGTAATTCACCGGGTTGGTCAGGATCACTTGATGGTCGTGATCGTCAGCTTTTACCCTCCCGGAAGGGAGCTGAGAGCTCATATAGTCCGATCTAAGGGCAAGGCTGTGAGCTTCACACACGCACACACCCGTCCCCTTGCTCAAGGGGGACAGTAACCACCCACTTTGTCAGTGAAACTTTTCGCAACCTGAGCGAGGCGCGAACTCCCATCCACCAGTTGCCAAGCGAGAACGTTACCACTGCACCAGCGAGCGGTGTGTGTGTAATTCACCGGGTCGGTCAGGATCACTTGATGGTCGTGATCGTCAGCTTTTACCCTCCCGGAAGGGAGCTGAGAGCTCATATAGTCCGATCTAAGGGCAAGGCTGTGACCTTCAAACACGCACACCCCCGTCCCCTTGCTCCAGGGGGACAGTAACCACCCACTTCGTCAGTGAAACTTTTCGCAACCTGAGCGAGGCGCGAATTCCCGTCCACCAGTTGGCAAGCGAGAGCGTTACCACTGCACCAGCGAGCGGTGTGTGTGTGTGTGTGTGTGTGTGTGTGTGTGTGTGATATTCGTTTAACGCATTTTTTTTAAAGCGGATGCGCTTGAACATATGTTTTATATTTTAAATGCATGAAGAAGGAACCAGTGGCTAGAAACCTGTAAAAAATCGTAGAAAAAAGTAAAGCTAAAAAGCCAAATTAAAGATCTATTGATTGTCAGATGTATAAAAATTTATCCAGATATATAGAAGAAGATAGAT
>NC_137012.1:7349440-7354542 GCF_032717465.1 Coenobita brevimanus
AGACTGACAGGTGAGGAAGTGAAGGACCATTGTGGTGTGGATGTGGGTGTGATAGGATGCGTTAGGAGAAACACATTGAGGTGGTTTGGCCATGTGAAGATGATAGAGAGCGGGAGACCGTCGAGGAGAATGTATGTGAGTGAGGTAGAGAGAGGGGGAGGCCAGGAGTGAGGTGGAGGGATGGAGCGATGAGGTATATGAGAGGAGGGGGTGTGAGCTGGGAGTAGGACAGTGAAATGGCAGAGGACAGGGCGACATGGAAGCAATTTGTTTGTGCCATCCCTTACGGGATTAAAGCGTCAGGAAATAGACAGATAGATTATCGTCATCGTCATTATTATTATTATTATTATTATTATTACTACTACTACTAATGTTAATAATAATAATAATAATAATAATAATAATATTATTATTATTATTATTAATATTATTATTATTATTATTATTACCGGTATTATTACTATTGTTAATAATAATAATAATAATAATAATAATAATAAAAATATTATTATTATTATTATTACTATTGTTAATAATAATAATAATAATAATGATAATAATAATAATAATAATATTATTATTATTATTATTATTATTATTTTTATATAACAATAATGATAATAATAATAATAATAATAATAATAATAATAATTATTATTATTATTATTATTATTATTTCACAATAAATTGTATCCTTGATCTTGTTATACCAATTTCACTTAGTAATATTTCGTTTTTAAAGTCTTTATATTTTTGTCTGATGAACCCTGTAATGTTTTTACTTTTGCTCCATATATGTACTAGATTAAAAGTGATGATGATTTTTATTGCTTTTGTTTCCGTTATCATTACAATTCTTTGTTAATCTGTTGTATTCTGTAATCATTATAATACATATTTAATCTGCGCTGTTCAGTAATTATTTTGCTGTTGTTGTATTGCTCTCCCTTTTCCTACAGCTAACCTCATTTCAGAAATTAAAAGCTATGCAGTAAGTCATGGTACTTTCATTTTCGCATTAGAGCCGTTTAGAAAGTTAAGTAACATAATGAGCATAATGAGGTGTAATTACGTATTATAAATTTTACGTCTTGAAGCAGTTCTAAAGTGTCTTCCATTTTCTTTCCAGGTAAGCCAGTGTCTTGGATGGGTGTTGGTGAGGTACGCTGACACTGGGAGAGGTATGTAACTGTCAGACGGGAGGTGAGTAGGTAACTATTTGGTTGATGAGAGAGAGAGAGAGAGAGAGAGAGAGAGAGAGAAGGGGGGTTATAAAGCTACCATTTGGCCCGCCACTCCACTGCGTCAACCTTACACATAAGGCATGTGAGTCTGTTTCCTCCCTGACGCATCATATAAAAGAGAAATATCTTTGAGGAAATTGGCAGCCTCCTTTAAGGAATATTGGCCAGCAGAGGAGTGGCAACGAGAGGTTATGACCAGAGAAAATTACCAGAGTCTCTCAGCATTGGAATATTAGCCAGTAGAGGAAAATAACAAATGCTATAGATAAGTTTAAATAGTATGATAAATTTTGTATTTATGTGCAGGAGAACATACTATGCATCCCTCTCACCAAAGGAATATCACCCAGGAAAGGAAAGTGGGATTTACAAATGAAATATTAGACAAACATTTGTATACCTTTAAGAAACAAACCAGGCCTCTCTCAGATAAGTAATATAAACTAGAAAAGGGAAGTGATAAGAAGACGTAATAGATGGATTGTTCTGTCTATGGGCTGGGACGCATAGGAAACCTCTCTCATCATAGATATCTTACTAACAAATAGAAGAGATGAAATATTAGGCGAACTTTAGAAACCATGAGCGCAGAAACATATCAGACCTCTCTCAGTTTTGGGAATATTAGCCAGCAGAGGAAAGTGAGCAATAAAACAGATACAGTATTAGTGAACTGTCTTTGACCATACATGCAGGAGGGCAACGCATATTATGGAAGGGAGAGTGAGTATGTAAGCACAAAGGAACGAAGTACAGTACGAGTAACTATTTAGAAAGAACAGGAACACAGTGAGGACGGTGACTTGGGCTGGAAGGAGAGGGAGTGCCGAAGAGGTGATGACAAAACGAAGTGGAATGATCAAGTAGTGCTGAGAGAGAGAGAGAGAGAGAGAGAGAGAGAGAGAGAGAGAGAGAGAGAGAGAGAAAGAGAGAGAGAGAGAGAGATTTGCCCTCCTGCATCGATTTACATGGACGCAAGATGGAATCTTTACTTGGTAATCTGGATTAAATAGTAAGTGAAAAAGATTCTAGTTCGTTTCAGAAGTTTGTGTGTGTGTGTGTGTGTGTGTGTGTGTGTGTGTGTGTGTGTGTGAGAGAGAGAGAGAGAGAGAGAGAGAGAGAGTCTGCTACCATAAAGTATCACCAACGACATCATAAAAAAAAACTACTTCTCAACAGTAAGTGGGCGCTCACACACACACACACACACACACACACACACATATATATATATATATATATATATATATATATATATATATATATATATATATATATATATATATATATATATAGCAGCCGTGGCTAGTGGGTTAGAGCGCTCCGCTCTGATAGAAGGGTCGGAGGATCGAATCCACCCAAGGGTCATTTGTAGACATCAGGAAGGGCATCCGGTCATAAAATGCTACACGCTCCAATCCAAAGTCCTCTACCCAGGGGCAACGCCTTAGCCCTTCGGGGATACCTGGCGTAAAACCAAATTAAGGAGACAAGGTGAGGTAAGGTGGAGTGGCCTGGCACTCTACTACACCTGTACACAGTTCAAATATGCACCTAGTCTTCTCTGTGTTTCCTTTATAGCTGCTGTATTCACGCAGTTGCAAGCGCTGGTTCGAATCCTCGGGGCAACGCCTTAGCCCTTATCAAAAAAAGGGATACCTGGCGTAAAACTCACTATAATATATATATATATATATATATATATATATATATATATATATATAGTGGGGGGGTTTTTCAAGAATACTCCCCCAGTATCCCTGCTTGTCGTAAAAGGCGACTAAAAGGGTTGGCGGAGGGTTAGTGCCCCTCCCCGGAAAACAACTAACTAAAAAAACAAACAAGAAGCCTCGGACAAGGACTGACCAAACGTTGACGACCAAGGACCGGACAAAGGACATTGCAATTGGAACTTGGAATGTAAGGGGAGCAAATGATGAGGTGAAAGAGAGAGAGATTGTCCAGGTGCTTGAGGATGCGAAAGTGGATGTATGTGGAATAACTGAAACAAAATGGAGAGGAGAAAGTGTGAGAGAATGGGAGTATGGATGGGGTATATGTGCAGGAGTAGGTGAGAATGAGAGGGCAAAGGAAGGAGTATTTATAGTTGTGAGTAAAAGATGGAAGAGGAGCATAAGACAGTATGGATCAGTTGGATCAAGGATTGTATGGGTAAAGTTGAAAGTTGGAATACAAATGTGGGCGATTGTGTGTGTGTATGCGCCAACGCAAGATCGTGCTAGAAGAGTGAGAGAAGAGTTCTGGACAAATGTGGAAGTGTGCATGGAAAAGTTTGGAAGGAATGAGAGAGTGTTTTTGATTGGTGATATGAATGGTAAAGTTGGGAATGTGAAGGTGGATGGAATAATTGGTGAGTGGGGTGTGCCTGCTGAGGTAGATGAGAATGGGAGTGCGTTAGTGGACATTTGTGCTGGGAGGGGGTTGGTGATAGCCAATACCCTCTTCAGGCATAAAATGATCCACAGGTATACATGGCGAGTGATGAGAAGGGTGGGTGGTGAACTGAGTGAAAGGAAGGCAATGATTGATTATGTGTGTGTGGATGAAAGGATGCGAAGATGTATATTGGATGCAAGAGTTTATAGAGGTTGGGGGAGTGGACTTTCTGACCACTACTTGGTGGTGGCCAGAATTAAAGTTCAAGTAAGATGTAGGAATAGAAGAAGGGTAAGACGAGAGGAAGGAGTAGTTGCAAGGAGAGTGGTAAGGTTACAAGAGGATGAGAAAAAGGCAGAGTATAAGAGAGAAGTGGGAGGAACGATTGGGCAAATATGAATTGGAGCAGATGGGGGACGTGGAAGGTGTGTGTAGAATATTTACAGAAGAAATATGTGCAGCATGTGATGTGGTGTGTGGAAGGAAGAGAAGACGGAGGGGGGTGCAAGGAACAGCGTGGTGGACTGAAGAGGTGAAAAGGGCTGTGGCACAAAAGAAGAAACCATACAATGAATGGATGAGAAATAGGGGCGTGGAAGAAGTTGAGAGGCGGAAGAGAGAGTTATATGTAGAAAGAAAGAGAGAGGTGAAAAGATTAGTAAGAGAGAGTAAGAAGAGAGTGGATGAGGAATTTGGAAGGAATTTGAGTGTAAAGTGGAGGGACTGTAAGAAAATGTTCTGGAAAGAGGTGAAAAGAGTAAGACAGGGTGGAAGTGAAGTTAGCAGGGGAGTGAGAGATAAAAATGGTAGATTACTAGTGGAGAAGGGAGAAAAAGTGAGCAGATGGAGAGAACACTTTAAGGAATTGTTGAACATAGAGGATGGAAGTAATGCGAGTATAAGTCGCTGGGGAATGGCTGGGAGAAGGAGGGAGGTGAGAAGACAGGATGAAATCAGTAGGATAGAAGTTGTGGAAGCAATGAAGAAAGTTAAATCAGGGAAAGCCCCAGGAATTGATGGAGTGTGTGGTGAAATGCTGAAGCATGGGGGAGAGATAGTAGTAGAATGGATGTGGAAGATGTGCAGATTGGCCTGGGAGGAAGGTAGAGTCCCGGAGGATTGGAAGTCAGGTATAATTATTCCCTTGTACAAAGGAAAAAGGGAAAAAGAAGTGTGTGGTAATCATAGGGGCATTTGTCTTCTTTGTATAATAGGAAAAGTGTATGGTAGGATACTTACTGACATAGTTAGAGAAAGAACAGAGGAATTAGTTGGAGAAGAACAGGGAGGCTTTAGGAAGGGAAGAGGTTGTGTAGATCAGATATTCATTCTCAGATCTTTAGTGGAAAAGTTTCTAGAGAAGGGAAAGAAGTTGTATGCGGCTTTCATGGATTTGGAGAAAGCATATGACAGGGTGAATAGACTAGGATTGTGGAAAGTGTTAAGAATATATGGAGT
>NC_137012.1:7354642-7389642 GCF_032717465.1 Coenobita brevimanus
ATGGGAAGTTGCTGAATGCCATGAAAAGTATGTATGAGGGTGCTTAGGCTGCAGTGCATGTGGATCGTGAACTGAGTGAATTTTTCTTTTTGGAGGTTGGATTGAAACAGGGATGTGTCATGTCTCCATGGTTGTTCAATCTGTATATGGATGGGGTTATAAAAGAGATACAAGGTAGGGTAGTGGATGTTGGAGTGGCCCTGGTGAGAGAGGATAGTGTTTGGAAACTCCCTGTACTGTTGTTTGCAGATGATACTGTGTTGTTGAGTGAAGACGAAGGGGAGCTGCAAGGCTTAGTGGATGAGTTTGTAGGAAACGGACTCTAAGGGTGAATGTAGGGAAGAGTAAACTGATGGTCTTTGAGAGAAGTGAATGTACAGTGAGGTTGGATGAGGAGGAAATGGAAAATGTGAGTGCGTTTAAGTACTTGGGTAGTGTGATGAGTAGGGATGTAAGTTTGGAGGGTGAAATGCTTGAAAGGGTACAACAAAGAAGAAAGGTTTCTGGTTCTTTGAGAGCAGTGATAAGAAACAGGGAAGTGAGCATGGAAGTGAAAAAGTTACTACATGACAGTATTGTGATACCAAC
The DNA here is from genome assembly GCF_032717465.1 of Coenobita brevimanus. Classification (NCBI taxonomy): domain Eukaryota; kingdom Metazoa; phylum Arthropoda; class Malacostraca; order Decapoda; family Coenobitidae; genus Coenobita; species Coenobita brevimanus. Next base: position 7,355,231 of record NC_137012.1, read on the forward strand.
TCTAACGTATGGAAGTGAAGCTTGGACCTTGTTGGAGGGACACAAGTCAAGAGTGAGAGCAGTGGAAATGAGTTTTTTGAGAGGAGCACGTGGAGTCACATGGAGAGACAGACTGACAAATGAGGAGATAAAGGAGTGCTGTGGTGTGGATGTGGATGTAAAAGGAAGTGTTAGGAGAATCATACTGAGGTGGTTTGGCCATGTGGAGAGGATGGAGGGTGAAAGACTGTCGAAGAGAATGTATGTGAGTGAGGTGGAGGGGGAAAGAGGAGGGGGAGGCCGAGGAGTGAGGTGGAGAGATGGGGTGGAGAGGTATATGAGAGGAGGGGGTTTGAGCTGGGAGTAGGACAGTGAAATGGCAGAGGACAGGGCGACATGGAAGCAATTTGTTTGTGCCATCCCTTACGGGATTAAAGCGTCAGGAAATAGACAGATAGATTATCGTCATCGTCATTATTATTATTATTATTATTATTATTACTACTACTACTAATGTTAATAATAATAATAATAATAATAATATTATTATTATTATTATTATTATTATTATCGTTAATAATGATGATAATAATAATAATAATAATAATATTATTATTATTATTATTATTACTATTGTTAATAATAATAATAATAATAATAATGATAATAATAATAATAATAATATTATTATTATTATTATTATTTTTATATAATAATAATAATAATTATTATTATTATTATTTTTTCACAGTAACTTGTATCCTTGATCTTGTTATACCAGTTTCACTTAGTATTATTTTTAAAGTCTTTATATTTTTGTCTGATGAACCCTGTAATGTTTTTACTTTTACTCCATATATGTACTAGAGTAAAAGTGATGATGATTTTTATTGCTTTTATTTCCGTTGTCATTACAATGCTTTGTTAATCTGTTGTATTCTGTAATCATTATAATACATATTTAATATGCGCTGTTCAGTAATTATTTTGCTGTTGTTGTATTGCTCTCCCTTTTCCTACAGCTAACCTCATTTCAGAAATTAAAAGCTATGCAGTAAGTCATGGTACTTTCATTTTCGCATTAGAGCCGTTTAGAAAGTTAAGTAACATAATGAGGTGTAATTACGTATTATAAATTTTACGTCTTGAAGCAGTTCTAAAGTGTCTTCCATTTTCTTTCCAGGTAAGCCAGTGTCTTGGATGGGTGTTGGTGAGGTACGCTGACACTGGGAGAGCTATGTAACTGTCAGACGGGAGGTGAGTAGGTAACTATTTGGTTGATGAGAGAGAGAGAGAGAGAGAGAGAGAGAGAGAGAGAGAGAGAGAGAGAGAGAGAGAGAGAGAGAGAGAAGGGGGGTTATAAAGCTACCATTTGGCCCGCCACTCCACTGCGTCAACCTTACACATAAGGCATGTGAGTCTGTTTCCTCCCTGACGCATCATATAAAAAAGAAATATCTTTGAGGAAACTGGCAGCCTCCCATAAGGAATATTGGCCAGCATAGGAGTGGCAACGAGAGGTTATGACCAGAGAAAATTACCAGAGTCTCTCAGCATTGGAATATTAGCCAGTAGAGGAAACTAACAAATGCTGTAGATAAGTTTAAATAGTATGATAAATTTTGTATTTATGTGCAGGAGAACATACTATGCATCCCTCTCACCAAAGGAATATCACCCAGGAAAGGAAAGTGTTATTTACAAATGAAATATTAGACAAACATTTGTATACCTTTAAGAAACAAACCAGGCCTCTCTCAGATAAGTAATATAAACTAGAAAAGGGAAGTGATAAGAAGACGTAATAGATGGATTGTTCTATCTATGGGCTGGGACGCATAGGAAACCTCTCTCATCATAGATATCTTACTAACAAATAGAAGAGATGAAATATTAGGCGAACTTTAGAAACCATGAGCGCAGAAACATATCAGACCTCTCTCAGATTTGGGAATATTAGCCAGCAGAGGAAAGTGAGCAATAAAACAGATACAATATTAGTGAACTGTCTTTGACCGTACATGCAGGAGGGCAACGCATATTATGGAAGGGAGAGTGAGTATGTAAGCACAAAGGAACGAAGTACAGTACGAGTAACTATTTAGAAAGAACAGGAACACAGTGAGGACAGTGACTTGGGCTGGAAGGAGAGGGAGTGCTGAAGAGGTGATGACAAAACGAAGTGGAATGATCAAGTAGTGCTGAGAGAGAGAGAGAGAGAGAGAGAGAGAGAGAGAGAGAGAGAGAGAGAGAGAGGGAGAGAGAGAGAGAAAGAGAGAGAGAGAGAGATTTGCCCTCCTGCATCGATTTACATGGACGCAAGATGGAGTCTTTACTTGGTAATCTGGATTAAATAGTAAGTGAAAAAGATTCTAGTTCGTTTCAGAAGTTTGTGTGTGTGTGTGTGTGTGTGTGTGTGTGTGTGTGTGTGTGTGTGAGAGAGAGAGAGAGAGAGTGAGAGAGAGAGAGAGAGAGAGAGAGTCTGCTACCATAAAGTATCACCAACGACATCATAAAAACTACTTCTCAACAGTAAGTGGGCCCTCACACACACCCACACACACACACACACACATATATATATATATATATATATATATATATATATATATATATATATATATATATATATATATATATATATATATATAGCAGCCGTGGCTAGTGGGTTAGAGCGCTCCGCTCTGATAGAAGGGTCGGAGGATCGAATCCACCCAAGGGTCATTTGTAGACATCAGGAAGGGCATCCGGTCATAAGATGCTACACGCTCCAATCCAAAGTCCTCAACCCAGGGGCAACGCCTTAGCCCTTCGGGGATACCTGGCGTAAAACCAAATTAAGGAGACAAGGTGAGGTAAGGTGGAGTGGCCTGGCACTCTACTACACCTGTACACAGTTCAAATCTGCACCTAGTCTTCTCTGTCTCCTTTATAGCTGCTGTATTCACGCAGTTGCAAGCGCTGGTTCGAATCCTCGGGGCAACGCCTTAGCCCTTATCAAAAAAAGGGGTACCTGGCGTAAAACTCACTATAATATATATATATATATATATATATATATATATATATATATATATATATATATATATATATATATATTTAACCCATTGGATCCCAGGGGTGCTATGCGAGGCATTGCACTGGGAGGGCACCAAGCGTACCGCCCTCCGCCTATCGGCTCATAGTCGCGAAGCTCGTAGGTCCCTACCCGGGGGTTTCCTACTTTATCGAGACTTGAAAAACCCCAGTTCTGTCCAATATTCCGGACACCGGGCTCCAATGGGATATATATATATAATCCTGTGTTGCCCCATGAGGATCGTAGGAGTTCTGGGCTAGGCAAGTTGGTCCTGACATTTAAGATGAGAGTGGCCAACCCCACTCATCCCTGAGTGGCATTTCGTGAGCAATAAACCCTAACCACTCCTTGGATATATACCTGCACCGGCTTAATCCTTATGGAGCGCCTTAATTACCCATGAAACCACCAGGCGCCATAATTGTTATATGGCTACCACCTAGCGTAGTAAATGGTTTTCTTGTGTACAGGATACCATTTGATTTGTCAGTCAGTGTAGAGTCCCTTAAACAGAAGGAAGAGGAAAGAATGAAGGAAAGACAGAAGAGGAAGGAAGGAAAGAGAGAATGAAGAGAGTAAAGGGAAGGCACCTGAGAGGAGCATATATATATATATATATATATATATATATATATATATATATATATATATATATATATATATATATAAGGCACCTGAGAGCAGCACTAATATATATATATATATATATATATATATATATATATATATATATATATATATATATATATATATATATAATCATTATCCGGATCTCCTTTCCCACCCAAGGGCAGGGTGAGGAGTAGCAATGTCCAGACAGCACAAACTTGCCTAATCCAAATAGGCCACATTTCCATTCACTCATCATTCAAGCCCCCGGAATCCTGGCTCCATCAGATACGCCAAAAACATTCACCACATTCTACAGCTTCACACAGCGTATCCGATTGAGTCAATCCTGATGCTGTCATGCTCACAAGGGGTGCTAAAATCCCTGATCACGCACTTCTCCTTACAAAATTCATCCAGCCAGCTTGATCTCTTGTCAGTTCACTAGCCTCACCGACTTCCAATCCTCTCTTCCTCACACACTCATCCACCATATCTTTCCACCTTCTCCTTGACCTACCTCGCCTCCTCCCTCCTTCAAATTCGCTCAGGTATACCTTTTTTACCACTCAATTGTTATCCATTCTTTCCACATGACCGTATCATCTCAGGACACTTTCTTCGATTCTGGTGTCCACTGACTTCCTCACTCCACACCTTGCACGAATCACATTATTTCGTATCCTATCCACCCTCTGTACTCCACATACATTCCTCAGCAGTCCCATCTCCACTGCTCTTACTCCTGACTTTTCGTTTTCATGCCACACCGTAGTCTCACACCCATATGTTAGAGTTGGCACTAACACTCCCCCATGTAAGCCTCGTGCAGCCGCAACACTCAAGCCTCTATTTCTTATCAAGGCCTTCATTGCACCAGCCACTTTTCTTCCTTGTGTCACTCTACTTTCATCTTCTTTTGCACATTTTCCTCTCTTGTCTATCATTGTACCCAAGTATTTGAACTCTCTCACCAATTCCAGTCTCTTTCCATTCACTGTGACATCATAGTGGGAGTCACCTTTTCTCTCAATAACCATCACTTTATTCTTCTCTACGTTTACTCTCAAGGCACGACGCTCACAGACATCAACAAAACTCTGCACTAGCCTACCAAGTTCTTTCCGGTACTTGCAAGCAGCACTGCATCATCAGCATACAACAAATTTGAGATATTCCATCCATCACCATTCATTACCACCGCTATCCCTCTCTCCATTACTCGTGTTTTTACTTCTCTCATCACCCCATCCATATATATAGATATATATATATAAATATTGAACAACCAAGGGGACATCACACAACCTTGTCGCACGCCCACACCGATCGTGAACCACTCACTTAGATGCCCATGAACCCTTACACATGCTTCTCTACCATCATAAAAATTCTTGACAGCGCCTAACAGCTTACCAACTACACCATACATGCGCAAATCTTTCCACAATCCCTCTCTTTATACTTTGTCGTATGCTTATTCCAGATCCATGAATGCCATTAACACCTTATGATCTCACAAGCCTTCTCTGCTACCTGTGTCACTGCAAATGCTTGATCCACACATTCTCTGCCACTCCTAAAGCCACCCTGTTCATCACTCACTAGGACTTCTGATATCTCTCTTACTTTCTCTATGATAATTCTTCCATATACCTTCCCTACCACACTCAATAAACTTATGCCACGATAATTCTTGCACTCACTTCCCACACCTTTATTTTTGTACAGGGGTACAATCATAGCCTTTTTCCACTCTGCAGGCACAGTTTCACTCATCCATGCCTTCTTACATATCTCCAACAAGCATTTCATTCCACTCTCTCCACTACACTTAAGCATCTCTGCATACACATCATCAGCCCCACCTGCTATCCCATTTTTCAGCCGATTCACAGCACTCTTCACCTGTGCGAGTGTCACATCTCCTGGCACTGCATTCCTTCTCTGCACACCCCCAAAACCAATCATGTTTACAGCCGCTCTGCTCTCTCTATTCCCATTAATCAGGCTTTCAAAATATTCTCTCCATCTGGTCCTTACTTCATCTCCATGGGTTAGTAACCTGCCACCTGCATCCTTCACACCATCACATTTCTTTCCGCTTTCACTTTTACATTTCTTCACCTCTTTCCAGAGTAACTTCCTATTTTCAGTGTAGTTCACATTCATTTTTCTTCCCAGATCATCATTTACCTCCTACTTTTTCATCTTCACTAGTCTCTTTACGTGCTTCATGCTCTCGATATACTCAGATCTTATTTCAACTGAACCCCTATCCTGTAACGACTTTAGCCAATTCTTCCTCTTTTCCTCCACTGCTCTCTCAACCTCCTTATCCCACCATGCCGTACCCTTCTTTTTTGTTGATACGCTTGCCACACCACACACCACTTTAGCATTCCTAACTAAGCAATCCCTATATGCATTCCACAGGCTGTCCAGATCCAATTCATTCCAGTTCACTGATTCTAACTCGGCCTCTACTTTGGTCCTGTAATAATCTGCCATTTCTTTGATCCTCAGCTTATCAACTTTCAGTCTCTCTCCCTGACTGCTAATCTCTCTCTTGATCCACCTCACTCCTCTCAGCTTGATCTTGCGCACCACGATCATATGATCTGACAGACCTCCACATCGTCCTCTCACAGCCCTCGTATCAGCAACCATTCGCATCATCGACCTCTCTACGAGCACGTAATCAATCAGGAGTCTTTCCACACGATCCTCGTTTCCTCTGTACCATGTATATTTATGTGCATTTTTGTGTTTGAAATAAGAATTACAAATGCACAACCTCCTCTCCTGACACATATCCTTTAGTCGATTCCAATTATCATTTTCTCCTGGTACTCCATAACAACCCATTATGTCATCCTCAGGACCAGTGCCTACTCTTCCGTTCATATCCCCCATCACGATCACTTTATAGCTCCTGGGCATTTCTCCCACTACTTCACCCAGCTCATCCCAAAACCTGTCTTTCTCTCCCTCACTCCTGTCCTCACATGATGCATATGCTACAATCACTGCCACTTTCACCTTCTCAAACTTGAACTTGACATACATACACCTCGAGCTGACACATTTGTAATCTCTCATTCCACTCTGCCACATCTCATTCATCAACAAAGCAACTCCTTCCAATCATCTTCCTCTCCCATTTATTCCCGATCTTACACATTTCACACTCTCCCACTCCTCCATTTCGCACCCTTTCATCTTCGTTTCACACAATGCCATCACAGCATATCTTGCACTCTTGAACACATTTGCCACTTCCACCCTCTTGCTCTCCTCATTCACACCTCTCACATTCCACATGGCCCTGCGAGTCTGCCCATTTGGTTGGGTCCCTAAATGATTTTGGATAGGGAAATCTGGGGGACACTTAACCCTGCCAGAAACCCCGGTTATATGGTTACACCCAGTGTAGTAAATGGTTTCCTGGGTACAGGAAACCATTTGGCTTGTCACTCAGTGTAGAGCTCATATGGCATCACTCTACATGAGTGGGTGGATGATGGGCGCCCCCACTTATCCCCACATATATATATATATATATATATATATATATATATATATATGCTGTGTCTCTTGAGAGTGTGGAAGAATTTTGTTATTTGGGAGATATGTTACAGCATATGCTGGAGAGGGGCTGGAGCTTTCTCTGTGTCTTGGGTGAGTAGCGGTTGGAGGAAGTTTAGGGAGCTGTTGCCTGTCCTGACATTGAGAGGGCACCCCCACCGTGCTGAGGGATCTTTTTATGCGGCATGAGTTAGGAATATAATGCTATATGGTAGTGAGACCTATGCAGTAATGGAAGAGGATATTTGTTGGTTCAAACGTACAGGAATGACATTGATTACGTGTAGTGCGTCCTTGAATGCAAGCCCTGGGGAGGGCTTGGTTTAAGATTGAAGAGTTGAGAGGAAGGAAAGGACGAGTGTATTCGTGTTTTGATTAGGAGGGGGAGATTGAGATGGATTGGAGATGTGGAGGAGATGGAGGATGACAGTTGGGTGCGGAAAATTAAAAGTATTAATGTCGGGGTTTGGGTTTCGAGAGGCAGGCCGTAAAAGGCCTGGGACGAGGTCATAGAGTGTGACCTCAGGGATCAGGGGCTGAATAAGGAGGCTGCCAGACATGGAGCAGCGTGGAGGTGACTAAGACCGACGCTTGCAAGTGTGTGTGTGTGTGTGTGTGTGTGTGTGTGTGTGTGTGTGTGTGTGTGTGTGTGTGTGTGTGTGTGTGTGTGTGTGTGTGTGTGTGTGTGTGTGTGTGTGTGTGTGTGTGTGTGTGTGTGTGTGTGTGTGTGTGTGTGTGTGTGTGTGTGTGTGTGTGTGTGTGTGTGTGTGTGTGTGTGTGTGTGTGTGTGTGTGTGTGTGTGTGTGTGTGTGTGTGTGTGTGTGTGTGTGTGTGTGTGTGTGTGTGTGTGTGTGTGTGTGTGTGTGTGTGTGTGTGTGTGTGTGTGTGTGTGTGTGTGTGTGTGTGTGTGTGTGTGTGTGTGTGTGTGTGTGTGTGTGTGTGTGTGTGTGTGTGTGTGTGTGTGTGTGTGTGTGTGTGTGTGTGTGTGTGTGTGTGTGTGTGTGTGTGTGTGTGTGTGTGTGTGTGTGTGTGTGTGTGTGTGTGTGTGTGTGTGTGTGTGTGTGTGTGTGTGTGTGTGTGTGTGTGTGTGTGTGTGTGTGTGTGTGTGTGTGTGTGTGTGTGTGTGTGTGTGTGTGTGTGTGTGTGTGTGTGTGTGTGTGTGTGTGTGTGTGTGTGTGTGTGTGTGTGTGTGTGTGTGTGTGTGTGTAAAGAATATCAGGTCCATTAAACACCTGTAAGACTGTATGATTGATTAGCTGTCGCCCGCGCTGCAATGGGTCAGGCTGTGGGAATCCGAAAGAAAACATCACCTCATGTGTGGCTGTCACACCATTTAGACCCGCAGTGGTGAGGCGGCACCGAGGCCTTGCTTTTAGAGGTGTTATTTTAACTGACAATGTGTGTATCCATCCAGCCATCCATCCGTCATCTAATCCTACGTTGCCCCGTGAGGAACGTAGAAGCCCGGGGCTAGGAAAGTTGGTCCTGGCATTTAAGATGAGAGTGACCAGCCTCACTCATCCTGAGAGGCATTACGGGAGCAATGAACCCCAACCATCCCTTGGATATAAACCTTCACCGGCTCAATCCGACTGGAGCACGCACTTTTATTACCCACTAAACCACCAGAAACCAAAATTTGGTTATATGGTTACCACCCAGCGTAGTAAATGGTTTCCTGGTGTATAGGAAACCATTTGGCTTGTCACTCAGTGTAGAGGCACCCACAGGCAGAAGGAAGAGGAAAGAATGAAGGAAAGAAAGACACAAGAGAGAGTGTAAAGTCACCTGCAGGTAGAAGAAAGAGGAAAGAATGAAGGAAAGACAGAAGAGGGATGGATGGAAAGAAAGATGGATGAGAGGAAAGGGCAGACACCCGAGACCAGCACTACATCAAGTGAGTGGATGGGTGAGCGCCCCCACTACCACAAGATATATATATATATATATATATATATATATATATATATATATATATATATATATATATATATATATATACACGCAGTACCCTTGCGTCCAACACTAATTTGTCCATTTTGTTTCGGGTCCAACACGGTCACCAGAAAAAATATTAACATATTTTATTGTAACATGGTGCTTTGTGGCCAACACAGAATCAGCCCCTAGAAGTGTCAGAATTCTGAGGAGCTCTTCTCTTGCACGGTGATACTTAGTCCAACACGATACCCACTGCACACGCTAGCGATGCCAGCCAATCAAAACTCGCAAAGTTCGCCCCCACTGCCTGTTTTTGTGATGCCGTCGAATCAAACCTCGGCATGTGGTCATGTAATGCACCCTCTCTTTTACCTTCACCTGAGCGCTCAGCCTTGCCAACCAAACGAGACTCACAGATACCAGGGACAAGCGCTGTCACATCGCAGCCTTGAGTAAATTTCAAGATCGTAGCCACTGTGCCACACTGTCAGTATCATCAACGAACCCTGCTGCTATGACAGTTGCCCAGTTTTGGAAGAAATAGAACATGAAAAATTGTCTTGAAAATACTGTGGCTGCCTGGGATAGAGTAAATTTGGAGCCAGTGAACCACGCCTGGAGAAACTGACACCTTACTTTACCACATTTCACGAGCCTGATGTCCTTCAGTGTCCTGAAGAAAGCAGAAGGACAACCTTGGCAGAACTTCGCGGGATTCCTGGGTGTGAAAGAGTTGCTGAGGAGGACGTGACAGTCTTAGTGAAGCGGAGAAATGAGACAACGATGGACGAAGCAATGCATCGAGTTGCAGCAATCGACTAGGTACAGGTAGAGCAGGAGGCAAGGCTGGCTGCAGCTGGCACCGACTCGCCTCCTCCAGACCTCCCATTGAGTATTTAGCATGTCACCGAGATCCTACATGTTGCTGAGATGCTGAAAAGAGCAGCTAACAAGGAACCCAACGAAATTCGTCGTCAGGAAGTGCCCGGTATTGTGAAGCACTGTGTGCATTATTATGCTGATCTGCACAGGAAGCACATCAACTGGAGGAATCAGTCGCTCATCAATAAGTTTTTCCAGCGTCGCCAGGACGAGAGAAGAATGGTCGAGGAGGCTGAACAACAGGCAGGGGCAGCACTTTTCCCTGACGACGATAATGCTTCTGTGGGCGGTTTCGAAGGCTTTATGAGTGAGGTTGAGGAGGAGGAGCAACCATTACCTCCCAGTGACCCCAACGACCCTCCTCCAGTGGGTCAGTAGGACTACCTACAGCATCGGAAAACGCCTGTCCCTCCTAACAAGCATACACCAACGCTCACCTTAAAGGTCAGTAAATTATTCGTAGTATCGAAATATTTTCTGGTTAATTTTTTAGTGGCACGTTTCCAAGGCGTATTAGCAATATTATTTTTTCCCATAAGTTCTTTTGTTTGTTCAATTCTTTTTTGGTCCAACACGGCACCCGTGTTTGAAAATATTCCCGTGTTAGACGCGAGAGTACTGTCTATATATTACCAGAGTGTCCAAGGAGGAAAGGACATAACATGGGAAACGATAGATGAGGTAAATCTAGACAATAAATGCTATATCTACATGTGTCCAAATATCAACCTTTTTGGAGATGCAATTACTAATATCATTATGGGCGACAATGGTCTCCCTCATAATTTACCCATAGAGTTATCAGTGACTGTAGCCGCATAACAGTTGTGCTTTTGATATTGTTCATATTAACATTTTTTTCCCCTAGAATTTTTGTCTTTTCCTCCCGGGACACCCTGTATATTGTCGGCAAACGTGTGTGGAGTGAGGAGAGTGCATAGGATAAGGAATTATATGACTCGTGAATAATGCAGAGTAAGGAAGGCTGTTAACACCAGAGTCGAAGTGAGTGTGTTCACATGGTATGGTCACGTGGAGAGAACGGATGTGGTTGACAATGAAAATGGTGGATACATATGGCAAAGGAGGGTTTTGAGAGTTATTAGGCTAGGGAAGTGACAGTGGGACGAGCTGCCTGCAGGGATTTTGTACGGAAAATGGTATGACGTTGTTTTTACACCCCTGTTCTTTCCCGATGATGTGGTAGTCGTTCCACTGACTAGGTGAGAGGTGTTATGAAACCCGTAACTGTAAATATTTATGACTTTGAATTGGAGTCTGGATTCCGGGGACTTGAATGGTGAGTTGATAGGAGTGTGCCCCATTCAGATGGGTAAACTTTGGTCAGTTTCTCATTCTTCCGTATTTTTTCTGTCTCTGAACCAACCTCACCCCATCACAAGATAAGAAAAATCGTCCACACACACACACACACACACACACACACACACACACACACACACACACACACACACACACACAGACACACACAGACACACACACACACAGACACACACACACACAGACGCACGCACGCACGCACGCACGCACACACACACACACACACACACACACACACACACACACACACACACACACACACACACACACACACACACACACACACACACACAGAGAAACAATATATATATATATATATATATATATATATATAGATATATATATAGATAGATATATATATATATACATATGGAGTCTCTGTGGTACAGTGGTAAAGTGTGCGTTTTAGTACACTGAAGAACGAGGGTTCGCGTCTAGCCAGGGTAATAAACTTTGGGAACGTTCTTCTGGCCACGTACTGCACTGGTGGACACAAGGGGTGATGTGGTTGAACCAGTGTCGCATACTATAAAGTATACTTGCACCCAGTCAGCTTGCGTGGGCCGATTACACTTGGTTCACAAACTACACACACATCCAAAACCACTCCAACACTACAATTACACTTACAAGCACTTCTCACCCTACATACTGTACAGTCTCTACCAGACAGCCTAAACCACTTGGTAGATACATTGGCTGTATCGTCCCCACTTTGGTAGGGATAGGCCGATTCTGCAGTGGACACTCATACGGCTGATGAGATGAGATGATATATATATACTGTATATGTAAAATCAGCCATTGCAAGTCGACTGCTGATCACAGGCCTCCTCCAACATTTTCCATGAATTCCTTAACCATGCCAATCTCTGCCAACATTTTGCCAGCAAACCTTTCTGTCTCCTCTCTCCACTTACTGTCTGGCCTTTTTCAGCTACGCTTACAATATCTTAGAGTCCAGTCAGTCAGCCTGCTGCTTCATCGGTTATCCCATATTCTTGTAGCATGACCTGCCCACCTCCATTTCTGTTCTTTTATTGCTAACTTCTGTAATCTCTTTGATTCTTCTGCTCTACCTTAGTTGAACTTTTCCTGTTTCTTAAAGATACTCCCACCACTGACCCTTCCATTGCTCTTTGAGAACGGATTATTTGATTTTTCACCAGTTGTGCCAGTTTCCAGGTCTCACAGCCGTATGTCATAGCTGGGATTATACATTCGTTAATGCCATACTTTTCGCTTTATACATATTGACAAGTTGCTTTTCATGATCTCTCTATGTTTACTGAAAGCTTTCCATCCAGTTATAATGCGTCTTTTTATTTCGCTATCATGGTCTTTCGTTAGTTTTAGTATTTGCCCCAAGTAATTGTACTCCTCGAGTTCTTCAAGATTTTCTTCACTCATTCTGATGACACTTTTTGGTCTATTTGGATTAAACACACCTTTAGTTTTACTCCAGTTCATCTTCAGCCCTGCTTTGAAACTTTCTCTATTTAGATCATTTCACAATTCTTGTAGTTTCTCTTCTAAGATTAGGACAGAGTCATCTGTAAATCTTAATTGGGTTAGGTTTTCTCCATCTGTGTTTACTCCTTTGTTCTCCCAGTCTAGCTTTCTGAAAATTCTTTCTAACTATGCTGTAAAAATTTTTGGTGAGACTAACTTCTTGGCGCATTCCCATCTCAGTCTTATTTTTTTTTTTTCTAAATTTTTGTATAATTAACTGTTGCAGTTCCCTCTTTATGTGTGTGTTCGAGTACTTATGCAATGTTCTTCTTTACTCCTTGTTGCCGTAATGAATTTGTAATTGCTGTGTGCTCCACTGAATCGAGAGCCTTTTCGTAATCAACAAAACCTAAGCACAGTGGTTTATTATATTCTGTAGTTTTCTCAGTTAGGTGATTCATTGTGCGTAGATAATCAGTAATAGAATTGCCGCTTTGGATTCCTGCCTGCTCACGATTTTTTTTCCAGTTTGTTATTATTTTGGTAAAAACTTTAGTGAATAGTTTTTAAGTAACTGGTAATAAGCTAATGGGTAATTAGTTAGCCTACAAAGGTCTTTTGAGTCGCCATTTTTGTAAAAACAAAATAACTGCAGATGTCACTGATTCCACTGTGCAGTTGACCCTCGTGCGGTGTGGTGCAGTGAGGATCTGTCCCTTCTCCCCTTGGGGCTAAGATGCGAATGAATGTGTTTGAGTGGATGAATAAATTGGGAGTGTGTCGTCCTGTCTCGGTTACCTCCCTTTCCTTGAGGGAAGCAGCCTAGGTATATAGATAGATAGATAAAAAAATAACTAATGCATTATACCATGTCTTGGAAAATTTCTTCTTCATAATGAATTGAGTATATAACTAGGCGAGTCTGTTATGCAATTCTGCTCCTGCATCCGACAGTAAATCTGTTACTATTCCATCTTCTCCTGGGGCCTTCCCTCTTTTCATACGTTTAAAAGAAATGTATACTTCGTCAGGTGTTACCTGTAATACAGTACCTGGTATTTCACTTGTCAGCTGAAAAGTTACTATTGATATAGTCACGGCACACGAGTCTGAGGTTGTCATTATCGTACCATGGCAACTCACGTGTCAAAAGTGCGTGCGACTTCGTATCATATTATACAAGAATCATATTATTATACACGAATATTATTATACAAGATCGTATTATAAATGAATCACAAGCGTGTCTTATTATACACGAAATCGGAAGCACCGTTGACGGGTAGGCTGCCAGTGTACGATAATAACCTCAGAGTCGTGTGCCGCGACTATACTGTCTTTGACGCATACAGTTCCTTGTAAAAGTCTTCAACTCTATTCACCATCCTCTATCTGCATTTAATGACTTCATTGTTTGTCTTTCATTGATATGATTTGTGACTTTACTAGTGTCTTTATAGTTTAGGGCCTGTTTCAGTGTCGATAGGTAGATTGGTAGGTAGGTAGGGAGGTACAGTAGCTAGGTAGGTAGGTGCCACCAGTGGTAATAAGTGGATATTGTGTAGAATCATTGCCACCGATGTCGATGTCGTAGAATATTGTAGATTTCTGTTGCTCCCAATGTACCTTAGCAGTTTGTAAATTGGCAGGGCACCTCTGTCACCAGTAATGAGGGCCGCTACCAATATAAAGTCATGAGGCATTGGATAACATAGAGATTGTATCGTAATAGAAGGTGACGTAAAGACACTCTGGAGTTGAGGGGGTTTAATTGTGACAGTTATATTGTGACAGCTATATTGTTCATTTATATTGGTTCACTGGCAACACAAGCAACGGACTGAGTGACGACCTCACTTAGAGTGACAGGTAATCTGTTCACTCTACTCCCTCTGCCTCCTGCCAATCTCCTATTCCATCTCTAATGCTTCCCAATTTCCTACTGTCCTCTCTACACCTGATATCTGGTGTACAGTATATTACGAACTAACTTCTGTCTGGATGACGTGTGTGTGTGTGTGTGTGTGTGTGTGTGTGTGTGTGTGTGTGTGTGTGTGTGTGTGTGTGTAGCTTCTGGCACACTTCCGTCACGTGAAATAACTGGCTTCTGTAAGTGTGTTTGATAACATCATGTGTTTGACATACATTATACATTCTCGGTGGTCTAGAAGCAGAGGATGTTACTGTTTTCTCATCCTGATGCACCAGACACCTGCGTATAACATATTGAGCTAGTGTTACATATTGTGCAATAATTATTACAGTTTTTTATGGAAAGAAGAAGGAATCAAAGGCCAGGGGCCTGCAAAGTGCTCCCTCTAAGAAAAAAAAAATATAACAGACCAAATTCAAGATCCATTGATTTCGAGACGCATGGACACACTGTGCTTGAAAGACTGGAGGTCGTAGGCAGTAGGAAACAGACAGTTCCAGAGTTGACATGTTGCATACATGAAGGCCAAGGAGTAACGGTCAATACTTGCATTAAATAGTTGGACAAAAAGGGATGAGAGTTTTTTTTTTTTTGTATGCTAGGAAGAAGGAACCAAAGGCCACGAGCCCGCAATTATTGTTCCTTCCAAGAGAAGAACAAAATACAAGAGAGAGCCAAATTCAAGATCCGATCATTTCGAGATGCCTGGACACACTGCGTTTGAAAGACTGGAGATCATAGGAAGCAGGAAATACAGACAGAGGGAGACAGTTCCAGAGTTGACCTGTTGCATAAATGAAGGACTGGGAGTAACGGTTAACTCTTGCATTACAGTGTTGGACAGAAAAGGGATGAGAGTTTGCTGCTTGACGGGTGCTACGCGCCCGTTGTAGAGGTGGAGGAATGCATGCTGACAGTTCAGAGGAAGAGCGACCATTGAAGTAGCGATAGAAAGGAGATAAAGAGTGTTGCTAAACGGGTGCTACGTGCCCACCGTAGTCATGGAAGGATGCAAGCAGATAGTTCAGAGGAGGAGTGAACATTGAAGTAGCAATAGGAAAGAGATAAAGATGCAACAGTGCAGCAAGGAGACAGGTTGAAAGGACACAGTAAGAGGAGGGGAGTTAATTAGATGAAAAAACTTTGACTCCACCCTGTTGAGAAGAGCTATGCGTGGGGAGCCTTCCCACACATGATAGTTGTATTCTACACACGGGCGAATAAAACCCGTGTATAAAGTCAAGAATTGTGCAGGGGTAAAGAAGGTAAAGAGTCAGCTTAGCCCACCCAATCTCATGAAAACATGTTTTACAAGTGAGGCAATATGTCCTTTCCAAGATAAATCCCATGAGAATGAAACCCCAAGTATGTTTAAAGATGATGCAGGATTGAGCTGTATATTGATAAAAATTAAATGGTACTCCTGTGGAAGATTTTGCCGGACTGATCGATGAAAGAACTGAGTTTTTGGTGGATTAAAAACAAGGTTATTTTTACCCCAATCGGAGATTTGAGCCAAGTCAGACATTAAGTATGTCATATCCTCATGCCTTGTTTGTTGAAGTAACAGCTGAGATGGATCTTGCGGGAAGTGAATGGAAAGGTGAAGGGTGGAGTCATCAGCGTGAGTGGATAGTGTTAGATGTACAATTACAAGGTGATTGATAATTAAAAGGAAGAGAGTTGGTGATACGACAGTGCCCTGAGGAACACCACAACTGATAGCTGTTGGAGAGTAGTGGCCATCTACAACGGCAGCTATAGAACGACCAGAAAGGAAGCTAGAGATGAAGGCACAGATAGAAGGACAGAGACCATAAGAGGGTAAACAAGAAATTAAAGATTTATGCCGAACTCGACTGAAAACTTTTGAGATGTTAAGTGCAATGTCAAAGCTTTCGCCAAAGTTCCGAAAGGAGGATGACCAGGAGTGTGAATGGTAGATGAGATCACCACAAGTGGACCGTCCCGGGCGGAACCCATACTGACGATCAGAAAGAAGGTTGTGATAGAAAAGATGCTTTAAAATTTATTTGTTAAGAATACACTCGAAAACTTTTGAAATATAGATGTTAAAGCAATTGGGCGATAGTTACAGGGCTGGGAATGGTCACCCTTCTTTTGAGACAGACTGAATGAGAGCAAACTTCCAGCAAGATGGAACGGTGCAAGTTGATTGACAAAGACGGAAGAGTTTACCTAGGAAGGGTGTAAGAACAGTAGCACAGTTCTTGAGGACAACAGGAGGGACCCTATCAGGCCCATATGCCTTGGTATTGTGGCCAGTGATGGCAGAAAATACATCAGTTGAAGAAATTTTGATGTCAGCCATGAGGAAGTCAAAGGGGGGGGAGTGATGGAGGGACAGCACCGGAGTTGTGGAGGGTGGAATTGTGGGAGAAAGTGTGGGAGAAGAGTTCTGCTTTATCAATAGAATAAATAGCTATAGAGCCATCAGAGTGGAAAAGAGGAGGGAAGGATGATAAGGAGAGGTTGTTAGAAAGGTATTTGGCAAGGTGCCAGGAGGGGCAGGAAAAACTCGAGTTGGAGAGTTCAGAACATTTAGTATGTGTGAAATTATTTCTAGCAGAGCGAAGAACAGACTTTGTACATTTTCATGGAGAAATATAAAATAGATGAAATTCAGGGATGGGTTGGCTCTGGTACCTATTGTAGGCCTTCTCCTTGTTGTGGACAGCATTAGAACAAGCGTGATTAAACCAAGTTTTTTTTGCTTTAGTCAAAGGATATGAGAATGGAGTGTATGCTTCCACACCTGAGAGAGTAACCTCCGTTGCACATGGCACACACAGATGGCTCTCGGCCATGGAAGCAATAATCATTCCAGGGAAAATAAAAAAGTACTACCTGAGGGCCTCCCCATCAGCAGTTCTAAATTACCACAACCGACGTTTTTTTCGGAGGAGCCGAACAGAGAGCAAATATTTACAGCGCAAGCAGAAGGATTAGTTGTAAGGAAGCGGTCAGGTATGTTGGAACTCTCTCCAAGGCAGTCAGGGATACGGGTAGGATGCCGCACAAGCTGCTCTAGGTCATTAAGGATAGAAAAGATGTAGGCTTGTTCACCAGGCAGATCAGTGAAACGAGAGGAGAGCCAAAGGTGGTAGTGAACATTGAAATCTCTTAGAATGGAGATTTCAGAGAAAGGATAAATGGATATTGTACTATGAATATATCAATAACTATATTAATTACTATATATCGCTCGGTCACGCCAAACTGTCGTACCTATGACCTAACTTTGTAAAATAATTCACACTATCCAGGAATATGTAACAAGGCGATTTATCTGCTTGTTAAACAAATAAGTAAACTACTATTGAAAATACGTGGTATATATCGTAATATTGTAAAAACTAAATGTAGTAGCATAGTTTTACAGTATAATAAAGAAAAATATCTATATGTATACAACAGCAGTGCAATAGGAAGAGTACGGCAGTCACTTATATCAAGAATGTACTTGGTATTTATTAATACGAGACATACTAATAGGATAACGTACAAAATTGATACACGGATAACTGGCTTCATCCTGTTGTGCAGTGTATACTCACATTTACATATCTAACCCCTTTTGCTTGTAATTTTTATTATATTTATATATATATATATATATATATATATATATATATATATATATATATATATATATATATATTAAATGTGTGAGTGTGTGTGTGTGTGTGTGTGTGTGTGTGTGTGTGTGTGTGTGTGTGTGTGCAGTATTTATACAGTTGGTCTTACTCGTAACGCCTGACTCTTGCATCTTGTCTACAAGTTTTCAATCCTAGCTTGCATTTAGTGCATAGCCAATATTAACATAGCAATTTTGATGGAGAAAATTATAAAGATATCTGGAGCTGGGCTATAAACATAATGTGGACTGAGCATAATCCTGCTTTATTCCTCCCACGGTTGCGTTGTTTGATTGATCAGTTGCATGGCATCAGTCGTAGGTGAAGTTAACTTAATGTGTGTACATATATTCAGATACATCATAGGTAATGGTTTGAAGAACTTGTGTGTGGTTTAAAATAGCACAGTGGTTTGTAGTAGGTAAGGTGGAAAATGAAGGGGTTAGCACTGAACAGTCATCTGGTGATATGTATAAACCAGATGCAGTTGTATGTGTTGGAGGCGTCTGTGCAAGTTACGAAAACTGATGTATTTTGAGTGAAGTAGAAAATCTGTGAATGTCCAGTGCGTTGATGATGGATGAGTTTACCTTGAGCAAATGCGATGTTGCAGTGATGATGGGTGTTGTGATTCGTTATGATAACCATTTCACAAGGGACCGTCTCAGCTGGCTGAAACTTGAAGATATAAGCAGGACAAAGGTGAAATGCATGCAGTGATGTTCAATTGTTCTTTCACTAGCTACGGTGACAGTGTCCTGTTTATTGGAGACCATGATGACTTCTGTTTTGGTGTTGATGGTGACTAATGAGTCATCTGTTTTGGAAGAAAAAGGTTATACTGTATATGATGGACCGTGAAAAAATAATCTCTTATGAATGGTACATGAACTACTGTTGATGTTGGTGTGTGTGTTGCTTCTAAGTATGGATAATATAACATCAGATTCCTTTCCTTAAACAAAGGCTTCAAACAGTGAATATTTACGGCTTGACTGATTTGGACATAGATTGTGAATGGGAAGTAAATAAATTGTGATCCTTCCGTTACCAGCATTAGCTATGCCTTACATGTAAGCTTGATAAAGAACTCTGGTACTGTTTACCTGAAGTATTATTATGTCAGTATGTTCCATGACCACTGAGTTGTGATGGAAAAGTGGAGTATGTCCTTCCGGTGCATTTACTTTCTCCACAATTTCTTGAGTTGTTTACTTTGTTTTTCGTTGGTTCTTTACTATCGTCATCATTACAGTGTTCAGGGTATCAGCTAGGTAATGTTGTTATGAAAGAATTTGTGCATTTTGTTAAATTTGTTATTTATTCAAGATTACTTTTTGTAAGCAATCGATAAATGTTACCGAGAATTGCTTCACCTACATGAAACAGACCACATTTGTCACGTGCATTTGCGATGTTTGTTTCCCCAACTGTGTCAGTCCAACTTAATGAGATATCCTTGATCAAGGTGAGCCTAATGGTCTTAGCTTGTTCTGCTTTATTAGATGGCTAATCCAGTGATGTTAGCAAGTCTTGCTATGGATGATGATAGTGATGCTGAACATTTCATTTATCTTGACCTGTTCAACGTATTGACTATAAAAGCAGTCTAAATCGATTCCTCTGTCATGTAAGTTCCATGTTATGGTAATTGCTGCATTAGTTGCACCAATGTTTGTCTGTTTGGCTTGCGATCGTACCGTAATTTATTCTGGTATGTATTAATTTCTTCAGGTTTATTTCCATCTTATTAACTAGGTTTTTTGGCTGCATCAGACGTTTTATAATTGCAAGCTAAATTTCTTGAGACAATTTTAAAATGATCAGTATGAATTTGTTTCTCTTCGTCTCTCGATAGTGACTTAATTAATACATTATTTGCTGTTCTCTTAATTACTTTGTATGGGCCTTCAAATTTCGGTGACATTATTGTCTGTAGTGTGAATGATGCTATAGGCAATATCACCAATGTGATATTTGATTCTTTTGGCTTCTTATTGATTCCGTTATTTCTTCCTTGGACATCGATAATTATTTCTTTAACTTTATATCCCATGTAATTCACGTAAACGAAGTTTAGGATAGTTTTCATAATTGTGTATTGGCATTTGTTCGCCTTCCAGTATCTTGTATGGGAGACGTTTGTCTGTCCCGTAAATAGTTGTCTCGTATAGACTTGTTAATTGCACAATTAATCGATTCTTCAAATCTGGGGATCCAATCATCTCAGTCTGCATAATTCTCTTCGAGTATGTGACATAGTCCATCTAGTACTTTTTATTCTGTCTACCAGTCCACTGGAAGTTGGATGATAGGCTAAAACGTTAACCTTTTTTTATATTGTATTCATATTTCTAGTATAACTGCAGAGTTAAATTCTCTTCCATTGTCACTTATTGGCACCGTTGGTGTGGTGAACCTACAGATAACATTATCTATTATTACCTGCACGACTGTTTCTGCAGTCTTATCTTTAATTGGGACCAAAATTTCATATCGTGAGAAATGATCAGTAGCAACAAAAAGACATTGATTATGATCAACGTCCCATTGTTGGTTAGGCACATGATATTTTCCCTCTGGAAGCAGGTGTTAAGGAGTAACCTTTGTGTTTGGCACATGATTCACATCTGTCATTGTGATCATGTATGTGTTTGCGTAACAATGGCCATTAATATGACATCCAGGCCTGCCTGACGTCTTATATCTGCCAGGATGGCCTGCATGTGGACTATCGTGCTTATCCTTAAAATGTGAGGTATTAGGAATACCAGCTGCCTAATTTTCTTCCTATGATATTGTTGTCCTGGATTTACCCTATGTAAGGTATTGTTTACTACCGTACTGTGAATTATTTGATTGGTTCATGTAGCTTAGGTAATGATATATCATCACCTGATTATAAATGGCATTTAACTTTTGACCATACCCGGTACTGGGTCATCTCTTTGTGCATGAGAGATTTCTTGACTGTTGGGGAGTGTTTCCCTTAGACTAATTATGGTGACTTTTTTGTTGGATTTCGTAATAAGGTGTCCGCCGCCATATTCATTTTACCTTTTATATAATGAATATTTACAGTGTTATTCTGGACTGTACATTTCCATCTTGCTCTCCTCCCAGTGAAGAGTTTTTCCTGAAACATGCCCAAAAGAGGCTTATGATCAGTATATACAGTAGGTGAATTTCGTAACCATATACAAGATCACAAACTTTCTGAAGTGCAAACATCATTGCTAGAGCCTCTAAGCCTGTAGTATAATAATTTTTCTCTGCTCCTTTTGTTTGTCTACTGACAAATGCAATTTGTTGGTATTTTCCATAGCTCCTAAGCCAATAAGTGAGGCATTTGTAGAAATTATAAATGGTTTATTAAAGTTAGGATATGCCAAGCAAGGTGCACATGCAAGTTTACCTTTTAAATCATTAAATGCTAACTTTTAGTCCTTTCTCCACTGATCTATATATATATATATATATATATATATATATATATATATATATATATATATATATATATATATATATATATATATATATATTTATATATTTATATATTTTAAGTAGGTCGAATAATGGCTCTGCAATGTAAGAAAATCCATGTATCAAAGATCTGTAATATCCTTTGTACTTCATCCACATTTGTGTGTTCAGGGAAATTCCTTACTGCTTTTATTTTTTCGTCTGAAGTGTGGATACCCTCTGCATCCAGCCTATGGCCTAGGAATGAAATTTCTTTAAAGCATATTTATATTTAGACAGCTTGTGTAGGAGATGGTCTAATTTCTTTAAATGCTCTTCTATTGTTTTTGTTGCAGTTATAAAGTCATTCAGATAAACAAAAATGCCATCACCTAGCGTTCCTGATAATACTGTCCATTAATTGTTGGAAGGTGCCTAGAGCATTGCGAAGTCCCATTGGCATTTTGCGGTACTGAAAATGACCACTATTAATGGGAAATGCTGTATACTCATATTTGTGTGATTCCTCATCTAACACTATCTGGTAACAGCCACTGAGCAAATTTATTGTTAAAAGTACATGGTTTTCAGGTCCAATATTATGTAAGACGTCACTTAACAATGGCATGGGAAAATGATCTGGGATCGTTTGCTGATTTAGTTTGCACTAATTAATAACTGCCCATATTTCACCAATTTGTTTATGTACAAGGGAAAGTGGTGCATTCCACAGGGACACTGACGGCTCAGTGATACGCGAATTTAGCATTTCGTCCACATATTGTTTAGGTAATGCCCGCTGGAAGTGTGGTGCTCTATAGGCTGACACGTACTTAGATTGCGTGTCAGGTTTTACATTAACTTTGTGCTGTACTAAATTCGTACAACCTAATTATTCACCAGGTAATTTGACTGACTGTCGGTGTTTTTGTAGTAAATTCAGTAGATCATTCTCTACATCAGAACATTTCAAGTGAGTCAAAGGTTCTTATATACAGTCGCTATCTCCCGATTTATTTTCGCTTGGTGTTCCTGCTATTGTTACTTCCTGTATAGGAGCAGGACAAGCCTTTAAAATACAGATACAAGTTCCTTTATTGATCTGGACATCTCCGTTCATCAGGTTTTCAAAGAAGACATTCTTTTCCCCTCTGTTGATTATCCAACGTAAAGTATTCTCTATTGAGAGACCTTTCACTTTGCAAGTTTCTTCTAATACATTAACATTGCATTTCTTCAATTTATTCTTTATTGTGACATTCATATATGATCATGGTGGTATGGTTATGTCATAGCTAATGCACGCTGGGTGAGTGGGTGAACTTAATTGGGAGATAGAGAGAGGGTCAGTTTGCACAATTTCTCAGCGAATGTAGGTCATACTCTTCGTATCTCGTGTTGTGTTTAATTGCTCTTGCTACCATAGAATTTCTTTAATTATTGGGTGTAGCATCTGGAGAAGAAATTTCCTCTTTGAGTTCATTAAATTCTATACCATTAAGAAGGAGCATCAGTAAAATAGTTTCTTATCTCATTGCACATAGGCCCAGGGGCATATTTGCCTTAACTGATCAGTTCTCTACTACGTAGAATATAGTATTGATTGTTATGGTAGTCTCTGTAAATTTTATGTCTAACTTAATCATACCTTTCACAGATATTTCTTTACCATCTACAGTGTATAAATCTAAGTTTGGTTCCTCCATAAATGTTACCTTTCTGTTATTTTAAAATCAATCAATCAATCAATCATTTCCTGTGGCACCCTCGGGGATGCATAGGACCTCGATGAACTCACACCACCACATCCTATCTTGTGCTAACTCCTCAAGATCTCCCCAACACTCATCTCCAGCATCCCGTCTCATTGTCCTCACCCACGTCTCTTTTGGCCTTCCTCTACCTCTCCTACCAAGTGCCACCCACCCTGGTGTACCTCGTACTATTCCCTGTCTCCTATACACATGTCCTAGCCACTTCCATCGTGAGAACCTAACATATTCATCGACCGGCTGCGCTCCCGTTATTTCTCTAATTCTACTATTTGGTATCCTTTCCCACCACTTAACTCCTAATATTCTTCTAAGTGCTTTGTTTTCAAACACCAAGAATTTATTTTCCATAGTCACTGTGCTGTACCAAGACTCATGTCCATAAATTAAGATACTCCTAACCATTACCTTATAAAGTTTGATTTTTGTATGCACAGAAAAATTGTTATTATTCCAAATATTTTTAAGCATTCCCATTGCCTGATTAGCCTTCTTTAACCTTTCCTCGAATTCAAAGTTCAAAGAACCATCCTTGGCTAAATAAGTACCTAAATATTTAAACCTATCAACTTGCTTTACAACCATACCTCCAGTTACACATTCCTGCGAATTTTCCATATTCATATTGATTATTTCAGTTTTTCCACAATTAATAACCAAACCCACCTTGCGACCTTCACTCACCAAACAGTCCAACACTCTCTGCATCTCTTCTGGCCCATCACAAATCAAAACTATATCATCTGCATAATCTAAATCCAAAAGTTTCCTGTTCTCTCCCCAAAGTATACCTGCACCGGTTTCTGTTCCAACGCGTTTCATAATGTAATCAATGACCAATATAAATAGTAAAGGCGATAGAACACCACCTTGAATTATTTTAAAAACTTCTTTCTAATTCCTCTTGTGTTATTAGATTGACATCAGAGCCTGAATCCATACATAATGAAATATTTTCATCGTCACAGAAAGCGGAAACCAAAATGCTTCCGTTCCCATCTAAGATTGCTATCTTTACTCCTGGCTTGTTTGATTGTTTACTGGATTTTATGTATTGTCGTCTTTTCTGCTGATATAAACTTCCTCCGAATCGTAGATAGCTACCAATTTATCTACTGTTTTATTCTCTCTGGTCCAGTGACCGACAGTTTTGAGTTTCCTACAGTACTGCTCCAACCTTTTTGCTTTGTCTCTGCCCTTTTTATTTTTTATGTAACTTTCAGGTCTCGTGTGACCTGGATTTGCCCAGTAGAAACATAGTCTATCTCTCGAATTTGACCTATGGTACGATGCAGTTAAACATACTTTGGTCTTTCTGTGGCACGTTGCCTACTAGGGCTTCGCCCAAATTTCTGAGCCTGCCTGTTAATTGGTGTGCATGTTCGAGGCTATGAGTTCTGCTGACAGTCTGTTTGTCTGTACTTTGGACGAGACTGTCTTTGGTCTTAACTTTGACTAGATTTATATATCACTGCAATAGTCTCTGCTACTCTCATCCCTGTTTTATTGCTTTGCGATATTACAGTTAAACCAGATTTATTGCACTGCAGCTCTAATTCGTACACATAATCTAGTTAAACACATTCCTGGACTATAAGGTATCATCTTTACGAATTTTAGAACTCTTTCAGGGAATTACCTTAATGCAGTAATAATATATCAAGTTATGTCAGCGACATGTATTGGTGACATATTACCATCATCTCCAACCCATTCTGAATTTTCCATACTAGCTAACAAAGTTCTTTTAATGATGGACACATCAGCTGCTATGTCACCTAGATCTGGTTGGAATTTGTTTGTTTTAGTTGGTCTACAATTTTATATAATTCTGGGGCCATACTAACAAAAAATTTCTGCCTCCAGAATAATTTCTAAGGAATTATTTCTTAACTCATTATATATTGTAGCTCGCAAAAGCTTGTCTGACTTAAGCAAATTGCCAGCTGGGCAACGTTCCTGATGTATTCTAGCTAAAAAACACCTGTTTTTTCCTTCTCGTCTGTAATGTTTCTTCTAACGAAATGTTGTTCATTTTTATATCTACTCTGTCCTTACTATTACTTGAGAATTTTGTGAGACTGTTGTTCTCATGATAAACATACACTGGTCCCGTATATGTGTAGTGTTGTGAGGAAGGTAATGCAATGGTAACTACTTGCTTTATTTGTCTTGCTGTTTCCTGTTTGTCCATCCATTTTTAACGGAATTTCTTTGCAATTGTAAGATGAAGGTATTTCATGTGTTTCCCGATATGTGTTCTCTCTTGTTTAGAATTTCTTGATTGTAAAATGTATTTATGAAAGGATTAAAATTTTCACTCTATGTCTGAAAACTCTGGCCTCTCGTCATCATTATTCGCTTCTGAGTAATTTTCATTTGCATTGTGTTGTTCTGTTTTTATTTGTTTCCTGGGTTTGTTGTTCGGCATCTTCTTGTTTCTCTGCTTGTGTTGGGTTATATATTTCGTTGTGCTGGTTTTCTGCTTGTACTTGTGCAAGGCTATTAGGTTATTCTAATGCGAATTCTTCTGGCAATAAAGTGTGATTTTTTTTTTTTTTTTTACAAAACGATACGGAGTAAAAGGGAAGTTGAATGCCGTGGAGGGTGCTAAAGCTGCAGTGCGTGTGGATAGTGAACTGAATGAATTTTTCTATCTGAATGTTGGATTGAAACAGGGATGTGTCATGTCCCCTTGGTTGTTCAATCTGTATAAGGATGGGGGTTGTAAAAGAGAAACAAAGTAGGGCAGTGGATAATTGGAGTGACCCTGGTAAGAGAGGGCAGTGTTTGGAAACTCCCTGTACTGTTGTTTGCAGATGATACTGTATTGTTAAGTGAAGACGAAGGGGAACTGCAAGGCTTGGTGAATGAGTTTGGGAGTTAAGAAACTGAATTTAAAGGTGAATATAGAGAGGATTAAAGATGTGATCTTTGAGAGAGGTGAAGCCACTAAATGTATAGTGAGGCTGGACGAGGAGAAAATGGAAACCATGAGTATGTTTAAATACTTTGGTAGCGTGATGAGTAAGGATGGAAGTTTAGAGGGTGAAATGCTTGAAAGGAAAGAAAGATTGCTGGTTCTTTGAAAGCAGTGCTAAGGAACAAGGAAGTGAGCATGGAAGTAAAAAAGTCACTGCATGACGGTATTGTGATACCAACTCTAACTTATGGAAGTGAAGCATAGATCTTGTTGGAAGTACACTGGAGTATGAGCAGTGAAAATGAATTATTTGAGAGGAGCATGTGGAGTTACATGGAGAGATAGACTCGCAAATGAGGAAGTGAAGGAGCGCTGTTGTGTAGATGCAGATGTGATAGAAAGCGTTAGGAGAAATACATTGAGGGGTTTGGCCATGTGGAGAGGATGGAGAGCGAGAGATTAACGAGAAGAGTTTATGCGAGTGAGGTGCATGGTGGAGAGGGAGGGGGAGGCCGAGGATGAGATGGAGGGAAAAAGGGGGGTATGAGCTGGGAGCGAGACAGTGAAGTGGCATTGGACAGGGCGACATGGAGGCGATTTGATTGAGGCCACCCCTTTTGGGATTGAGGCGTCTGGCAATAGATAGGTAGATTGAGATTTTCACTTACCTTGACTGCTCACTGAATTAAAATTTAAATGATAAAACACGTACTATATATCAGTGTAAAGTGTATATTGTCTTTCACTATAATTGTAGGCTATATGGAAAAATACTGAGATATGAAAGTTATATGATTGGGAAATATAAATTATATATATATATATATATATATATATATATATATATATATATATATATATATATATATATATATATATATATATATATATATGATTTCCTGTGGCACCCCACGGCATGCATAGGGCCTCGATGAACTCTCTCCACCAAAATTAGTCTCCTGCCGTCTCCTTCAGGTCCCACCAACACTCCTCTCCTGCTTCTCTTTTCATTGTCCTCAACCAGGTTTCCCTCGGCCTACCTCTGCCTCTTCTTCCTCTAGCAGTCCACTCTGGCACATCCTGTATTAAACTGCCTTCTTTTCTATATATGTGCCCCAGCCACATCCAGCGAGACAGTCTCACATATTCATCAACTGGTTTCACTCTCGTAATATCCCTTACTCTTTCATTTGTAATTCTGTCTTGCCACTTAATCCCAAGAATCCTTCTCAGTATTTTATTCTCAAATCCTAATACTTTCTGATTTGTTGCAATTGTACTGTACCATGACTCATGCCCATAAATTAAAATTGGTCTAACCATGGACTTGTACTTTTTCACTTTAGTAGGTACCGAAAGCATATTATTATTCCAAACAGATTTCAACAATCCAATAGCTCGCCAAGCCAGTCTAATCCTTTCCTCAGTTTCACTGTTTAATAATCCATTAGATGATACAATCGTTCCCAGATATTTAAATTTTCTACATTCTTCACCACATCATTTCCAGTTACACAATCGATTTGGTTCTCCACGTTCATATTAATTATTTCAGTATTTCCACAATGTACAGTATTATCAATCCCACTTCCTCCACGAGACAATCAAGCACCCTCAGCATCTCGTAAATACTTCCACAAATCAGTACAATATCATCATCATAGTCCAAATCCATCAGCTTCTTATTTTTCCTGCACCTGTTCTCCTTACAACCTTTCTCATAACATAATCCATAACCAAAACAAACAGCAATGGCGAAAGAACACCTCCTTGAATCACTCCTGACCTAACTTCAAATGGATCACTCAAAGAACCACCCACCATTACCTTACAAAAAGTACCTTCATGTAGGCTTCTAATAATATTTACAAACTTTTCTGGTATACCATAGAATCTCATAATTATCAACATAACACCACGTGAAACACTATCAAACGCCTTTTCAAAATCCACAAAACTATATACTAAGTAGCATTTTCATCTCATTAGCTTATTGCATTAGATGCCTTGCAATAAAAACCTGACTGGGCAGGGGGTGCTAAGAATCCCACGGTGTAGGAATAAGTTTATACATCCAAAAAGAACCTTAAGAATAGGGAATTGAAATGTTCGAACTCTCAATCAGGTTGGTAAAATGGAAGAACTTATTTCAGTGCTCAAGGAATACAATACAGATATTTGTGTTCTTACAGAAACGAGGTTGCTTGGAGTTGATAAAATGAATTTGGAAGATGGTATTACTTTGTTGGTTTCTGGTAGGAGTGATGGAAATCATTACCAAGGAGTAGGCTTACTGCTGAGTAGAGGTGTTTGTAAGGCAGTATGTGAGTTTGAGCCAGTTAATGAACGCTTGCTTTCTGCTCGTTTAAACTCTGACCATGGTAAAATCAGTATGGCTGTAGGGTACGCCCCGACAAATGAGGCTGCTGATGAAATGAAGGATGACTTTTATGAGAAGCTGCAGGATGTAGTGAATAGAGTGGCAAGACATGACGTGTTAGTTAATATAGTATTTATAATCGATGATGTGCTAATAAAGTGATGCAACTTTGAAAACAAATATATTTAACTCAAGATAGGTAACTGTGGCAACAATCTTGGTAGTCGATGGTGGTAGAGGTGGTGGTGATGAGTGGTGACTATGATGGATGATGATGGTGGTGGTGGTGGTTGGTGGTCAGCTGTGTTGTGTTAATTCAGCTGCTCGCGTCAAAACTGCATTCGCATGCCAACACAGCTTCCTTACTTCCCCTTACTCTCTTGCTTCCTACTTACTTTAATTTCTTACTTGCTTCTTGTGATTAATTTGCTACTCGTAGAAGTGAACTTGTTGATCTTGTTACCTGTAGAAGAATAACTTGTAGTTGATTGTAGAGTGGTAAATTGTAGAGTTGTAAATCGTGGAGTTGGAAAACATTGATGGTTGTTGTAGATAGTTGTTTTATCTTCTACTTGACAGTTTCTTCACTGCCACAGCTTTACCACTACTTCACCGCTGTTCTTCTTTCTTCGTTGCTGCTGCTTTACCACTGCCCTTTACTGCTGCCACCCGTGTCGATAGGTAGGTTGGTAGGTAGGTAGGTAGCTAGTTACGTAGGTAGGTGCCACCAGTGGTAAGAAATGGATATTGTTGAGAACCGTTGCCACCGATGTCGATATCGTAGAGTATCGTGGAATTCAGCAGCAGCCAAATGTGGCTTAGGAGTTTGTACATTGGCAAGGCACCTCTGTCACCAATAATGTGGGCTGCTACTAATATAAAATCGTAAGGCGTTGGATAGCATGGAGGTTGTATCGTATGTGAAGGTGACTTATCGACACTATGTGGTTATGGATATTTTACTGTGACACAGTTATATTGTTTCACTGACTACCCCTGTGACGGACAGTTGCGTGACTCACTGAGTCAGAGTGACAGTTAATCTCTTCATTCTGCTCCCTCTGCCTCCTACCAATCTCCTGTTCCATCTCTTATCCCTCCCAGTTTCCTGCTGCCCTCTCTGCACATGTTATGTGGTATATATCACGAACTGACTTCCGGCTGGATGACGTGTGTGTTTATGTGTGTGTGTATAGCGTTTGGCACACTTCTGTCACGTGAGATAACTGGCTTCCATAAGTGTGCTTGACAGCATTATGTGTTTGACATACATCATACATTCTTGGTGGCCTAGAACCAGAGGATGTTACTGTTTTCTCTTCCTGATGCACCAGACACCTGCTTATTAAATATTGAGCTAGTAGACAGGGCTAACCCTATAACAGTTTGAAAATCGCCACTATCAAACTTTCCTTAGCTGATCCTAAGGTAGTTTTTCCCGTAGAATCCATTTCTGCTTGGGACATTTTTGTATCGTGCATATTTAGTGAGATAGTTTGCATATTTGAATAAATTAGTGGAAATAACGAAAACAGATCGTTCAACTTGTGTTGGTGAATTTCTGCAGTATGTAAATGAATATTTTTTCCTTTTCAGGTGTAAAAATATTTGTCGTGTAACTTTTGTACAAGTTTATTGTGATTAATTACTATAAATTATGCATATCAGACTCAAATGCCTATTCAGACTAAAAGCAAACAGATCCATGGTAGTTCTGTGTTCATTGTAAGTCAAAGTACTTCTTTCTTCAAAGATTTTATAATATTCCTGTACAACTGATCACTACAGAGGCAGTAAATACCACAAAAAACTCTTCAGTGTTCATATATTAAGCTAATATAGGCATAAGAATGAGAAAATATAAACAAGATTGGCAAGGGAGGGGGATAGCACATAACGCTGTACTTTTCGAGAAACAAATAACATAAATGTCAGTTTTGTGCGTTACTAATAGGTTAAACGGGTTTAGAAGTGCCTCTGTATGCAATAAAATACCGGTACATAATGACACAGTCACTCATAAAGTACATAAATAATGTACATTAAAATGAGATACATCATCACACGACTTCCGAGCTATGTAATTCAAAACGATGTACCAAGGAATTTTATAGACTGATCAATTGATATGTCTTATTCCAAGTCATCTGAGTAATCAGTCCCTCTGTCTGACGTCTCTGGATCACTAATGAGTAGAAAATCACTGTTAAACTCTGATGGGGAATAAGAAATGTCTATAGTAGATTTTAGATGATTTTCATTAGAGGATGTAGCACCTTCCTTTTTCTGCCTCTGTTTTGGAGGTTGAAGCCGTTGTTGCCTTCATTCACTTCCCGAACTCTCACCAGCTTCCTCTCCACACTTTGATTTTCTGGGAGGTTCTTTGCACTGGCTTTGTGGAAACTGTGAAAAGGAGAATCATACTGGAACAAAGCCATCGTCTGTTTGTAGCCAGCCATTGCACTCAGGTGTGGCATAATCTATATCTTGCTTAAGACATTGTTTCAAGATGAATGCTTGTAAGTTACACCTCTTCAGATGGTCCTGTGAGCTATGTTCGTCAGGAAGAAGACCCTAACTTGATCCGATCCTCTACTGATCATACAATCCGATTCTCGTTTCCACACAGTCTTCTCCCTCTTTTCCTGGGAACATGACTATGTGCATGAAGATGAAAATGTTCTCCAGGTGTTGAAATGAGACCAGAAGAATTCCCACAGAAGTGAACGGGGTAAACTTGCTTTGTGCCATCATTTACCTAAGTGGTTTTACTTTTCCAACTTTGATGGGATACGAGGTTATGTCACATCCCGTAACACTATGAAAGGCAGGCAAAATATCACGTACTTCCTTCCCATATAACCTACAAACACCACCTATGTCCACATATCTCTCTTTGTCTGTTTTGCATGTACCATTTCTCAGCAGGATCAACTTTGCCATAGGAATACACAAGTAAAACAAAAATATCTGTATCTGCAGCAACAACCACAACAGGTCTATCAGTTAATGAAGCATGTCGAATAAGTCTTGTATCTGCTTCACGGTGGTTGCATTGCTCTAAGAGAATTACATCTCCAGATGTGATCAACCAAGTATTGCTTGAGTCTGTAAATATTTGTGGGATGTCAAGCCTTCATCTATTTGAGTCAATCTTTTGGTAATCTTTGCAAATTATTAAAAGAGTGTGTGTGTGTGTGTGTGTGTGTGTGTGTGTGTGTGTGTGTGTGTGTGTGTGTGTGTGTGTGTGTGTGTGTGTGTGTGTGTGTGTGTGTGTGTGTGTGTGTGTGTGTGTGTGTGTGTGTGTGTGTGTGTGTGTGTGTGTGTGTGTGTGTGTGTGTGTGTGTGTGTGTGTGTGTGTGTGTGTGTGTGTGTGTGTGTGTGTGTGTGTGTGTGTGTGTGTGTGTGTGTGTGTGTGTGTGTGTGTGTGTGTGTGTGTGTGTGTGTGTGTGTGTGTGTGTGTGTGTGTGTGTGTGTGTGTGTGTGTGTGTGTGTGTGTGTGTGTGTGTGTGTGTGTGTGTGTGTGTGTGTGTGTGTGTGTGTGTGTGTGTGTGTGTGTGTGTGTGTGTGTGTGTGTGTGTGTGTGTGTGTGTGTGTGTGTGTGTGTGTGTGTGTGTGTGTGTGTGTGTGTGTGTGTGTGTGTGTGTGTGTGTGTGTGTGTGTGTGTGTGTGTGTGTGTGTGTGTGTGTGTGTGTGTGTGTGTGTGTGTGTGTGTGTGTGTGTGTGTGAACTATTAACTCTCCTCCTCTTACTGACTCCTTTCAACCTGTTTCCTCGCCTCACTGTTGCACTTTCTATCGCTACTTCATCTGCTTGTATCCCTTCACCCTTATGATGGGTGCGTACCACCCGTCTAGCAGCAAACTTTCATCCATTTTCCGTACAACTCTTGCCTCTCTAATGCAACAGTTAACCGTTGCTCTCAGTCTTTCATGTATGCAACAGGTCAGCTTTGGAACTGTCTTCCTTTGTCACTATATTCTATTGCCAGTGATCTCCAGTCTTTTAGACCCAGTTGTTACAGGCATCTCAAAATGTACTGATCTTGAATTTGGCTCTCGTTTATTTTGTCTTCATTATTTCTTGGAAAGAACAATCTTGCAGGCGCCTGGCGTTTGGTTCTTTCATCCTTGCATAAAAGAACAAAGTGAATTTTACCGCCGTATGACCCACATTATGAAACTCTACGGACTAAACCATCCACGTTTCAATTACTCTGCCAAAACAAGGCGTTAACGCCAGGCGCCTTTAATCCAGTGGTTCTCAACGGGGGTAGGGAGGGGGGGAGGGGGCCAACGCCCCCTTAGATGACGTAAGCAGTTTCCAAGAGGGGGGCTAGGACACGGGGGAAAACATAGTAGCCTGAGTGTGTGTGTGTGTGTATGTGTGTGTGTGTGTGTGTGTGTGTGTGTGTGTGTGTGTGTGTGTGTGTGTGTGTGTGTGTGTATTCGTGTACGTGCTTGCTTGCGAGCGTCTGGGTGTGGGTGTGGGTGTCACGATGAACCACTGATTCATTTTCAGTATTAATATTCAGTCTCAGCTCCAGCCTTCAAAACCACATAATTGTTAGTACCTTTGTGATAAGTTGGTTTCTTTCTTTCTCTGTCTGTCGCCCGGCCACCGTACTGATTTTTTTTTCTCTCTCTCTTATCTTGCCGTCTCGAGAGAGAGTAAAAAATACGAAAGGAGTCGTGTAATGTAAGATGGACCACACTTCAGTAATTAAAGTTGGAGCATCGAAAAGTTTGTTTTCGTTCTTAGTCAGTACGTAAATCTGCCTTGCCATTTCCACTATGTATTTAAAATTTCACAGACTTCAAGTGTCAGTAACTCACCACGTCCACGGGTGACAGTTTCCTGTCTCACGCACTACCTTACTTGTTTCTTCGACTGACCGATGCTTAATATGGGACTCAACTAAAAATATGCCGGCATGTCTGTAAGTTCAAAGAGTGTAAATTGGTTCGTGGTTATTGACAAGGAAGTAATCTGACATTAAATAATATGTGATTACGAACATGTATGTTTTGATTTGATGTTTGTGGCTGTGAGGTGCTGTATTACGATCATGTGTTGATTTAATGTTTATGACTTAATGGAGGAGCTTTATAACTATTTGGCGTTTATGCCCGATTATTGATGCTTCATGACCATTTGGTAGTGTTTATGAGTACGGCCATGTTGTCCTGTTTAAGGCCATGATAGTGTGGTCGTGTTTTATTTTTATTAATATGGTGAGGTTAATGACCATGTGGTAATGCTGATTGCCATGATGTGGTGTTCATGACCGTCTGGTGTTGCTTGTGACCATGTGGTGGTGTTCATAAACAAGTAATTCAGGAAGAAGTTTTCAGTCAAAAGATGGCAGGAAGTTGGGGCGGGGGTGGATATGTGCACCTAGGCAGAGGGACG
>NC_137012.1:7399642-7454642 GCF_032717465.1 Coenobita brevimanus
GTCTCACAGAACATGGAACTAGACAGACAGAACTCCAGGCAGATTCTTGCAGCTCTGCTTAATGGATGATTGTCGTGAATCTTAATGCCATCATCACTGGCTTAGAAGGGTAAGTCATGTGGTTGTAAGGGCTGAGCACCCTCGCCATCAAACCAAATCCACTTATTGCACGAACCCACTGTTATACTCGTACTCACCATCCATTTCATTCTCTCGTTAAAATTAAGTCCTATGGTGACAGAACTGGGTGACGAGGACAGGTCGTGAATGTGGCTGGAAGTCGCTAGCTCGAATCTTGCACATAAGCAACAGGCCCAGTGATCACTGGCTTGATGGCATAGGAGCAGGTCATGCCTTTGGTAGCATCCAGTGCGGCTAAACAGCAAAAAGTGGACGCCCAACTGCTTACCCGTGATGGAGAGGGGTTTAGAAAAGGTAACCAAAAAATCTACTGCTCCGCACCACCTGGGGAAATAACGCGTCTCTCAGGGCATCCCTCATTGCGGTCGATTAACCAAAATAATCCCTCTGACTCTTGCTTCCTGAAATATAAGAACCTTGTTTGATACTGACCAACACACACGACCACATCATAGAACTACTCGTATTGGCCATGAACTGAAAAAAAAAAAAAATTGAGATGGCTTTCCTGTCTGGCAATTATCTTTCAGGAAAGAGCAACCTAAAAGAAGCAGAAGGGTATACCTATTTCTGGAGTAGATACCCAGACAATGTATGAAGAAACCATGGAATTGGTTCTGAAGTCCAAAGAAACCTACTACAGAAGATCCAAGAATCACCCATCGGTACAGTATATCAGAGATGCTGATGTCCTGGCACATGCCACTCTTCAAAGGCCAATATGTAACACTCATCAGTGGATATGCACCAACGCTTGACTCTGAGGACACTGTCAAACATTCCTTTGATGCCTCTCTGGATGTTACCATTTACTCAGTACCAGATAATGACAAACTCATCCTTCTTGGAGATTTTAATGCCAGTAAGAAAAGGTAATCATTTGTGTCAAGGCATTATAGGCTGCCATGGTGTTGGTAACATGAACAGCAATGGCCTTAGACGGCTTTTCTTATGCTCAGAACACAGTCTGGTCATCACCAACACCATTTTCCAGCTTAAGAATAAGTACCAGCATTCAAGATATTACCTAAATGATTATATCATTATACAGTAAGGCAGCGAGATGAAAGTTCTTGTAACCCGAGCTGTGAGAGGTGTTGAGTGTTCAACGGACCATAATCTTATACCCACAAAACTGCAACTAGTCATATGCCCACAGATGTGCCACAGACCACCCTCTAAGAAATTAAACAGTAACAGCAGGATTTTAAAGCATGCAGCAACTTGTAACATCTTCTGCAGCTCTATTGCATTCAAACTCTCTCAATGCCGACTGCTTGACCCAAACAACAGTGTAGCAAACCTAGACACAGTGTGAGCATTAAGACACTGCTATAAAACACTTTAAAAAAATCCCTAGTGTTCTCTGTCTGCTACCATAAAGACTGGTTTGACGATAATGCTGAGGACATATATGACCTTCTTGTAGTGAAGAATAGAGCATATTACAGTTGGATGGCTCAGCTCCTTAACCCCCAAAACTGAATTCCAAAATCTCAGAAGTGATACTCAGAGAAAACTGCGTGAGGATAACAAATTGTGGATTGAGCAAGCAAAATAGCAGCAAAGACTGAACGGTAATAATGACCAATATATGTTTGCAAGTCCATAAAGTCCATCAGTGGGCCAACCAAACACAACATGACCCCTATTCGAGCAGCCGAGAGAGCGCTCCTGAAAAACAAGCAACCAGTCCTACCAAATGGGCTCAACACTTCAATACCATAATGAATCGAAGAAACCTGGTGGAGCACAATATCCTTGATAACATCCCAAATGCTCCTCAAGCGCCAAATCTCTGTATCTCTCCTACAGTTGCAGAAGCTGTTCAGGCCATCTGATCTCTAAGAATGACATAAACCCTGGTCCTGATGGCATAGCATGAGCTAATCAGAAGGTGGCCAGTTCCTCCACTAGTGCCTCCATAATTTCATATTGGCTCTCTGAAACCAAGAACGAATTCCATCCGAATGGCTCACTTCTGATACTGTAACCATCTATATTCTACAAGAAGAAAGGGGACCGCTCAAATTGTGACAACAGCAGAAATATCTACCTCCTTCTGAATGGTAGCAAAATGCTGGCAGAGATAATGTTATCCAGACTGACCAAACATCTGACTGAGTGAACATTTCCTGAAACACAATGCATATTTCGGAAGGAACGAAGTACCTGTGATAATTATGTTCTTTGGTGCCTGACAGATACAAGAAAAATGACAAGCAGAACCATGACTTATACAGGTACAATAGACTGCATTCATCGATCTTGCAACTGTATCTGATACTGTCAACAGAGAACTTATTTGGAATGCTTCTGCAAAATTTTGAGTCTCAAATATCTTACCATCATGAAGAGTCTGCCTGACAACATGAATGCTCGTGTGTCCGTAGGTGGGAGCAAAACTGAACCCTTCAACGTGGGCGTGGGCTTAAAACAAGGATGTGTTTGGGCCCCTGTCACTTTCAACATCTATCTCATTGTCGCCACCCTTTTAAGTCAACAACAAATGAACCCTGATGATGGAATAAAAGTTTAGTTCCATCTAGATGGGTACTTATTTAATCAAAGACGTCTTCAAAAACAATCAAAGACTGAAATTGCTCATTTCCGAGAGATGCAGAAGGCTGACTGTGTTGTCGTTGCACATATCCCAAAAGCCCTTACAGTAGGGTTTCACCATCGTTTCTAATATATATCGTGCAGTGAGGCTCCAAATAAATGTCAGTAAAGCAGAAACAATATATAAGAGTAACAATCCAACAGAAACTCTTGCATTTCAGATATGTAGCGAAAATGTAAAACAGGTGAAGAATTTTGCCTAACTTGGATGTGTGCTCACAGATAAACGTAACATTGATGACAAAGTCCTTACATAAATCAACCACGTCTCAGCCTCTTTTAGGCGTTTCAGATCCAGAGCCTTTGAAAACACCAGCTTGAGAATCGAGTCGATGGTATCAGTATATACAGCTAAATGCCTCTCCACCTTCTTCTATGGTGCCGTATCCTGGACTACTTGCCAACGTCCATCAAACAGCTGAAGTCGTTTCGCACCCGATAGTTATAGCGCATTCTAACACTGACATGAGAAGATGAAGTTCCTCACTCACAAATTCTCCAGTGGGCAAAATCAACCAGCATGGAAACCATGCTGGCTAAAAAACAGCGAAGACGAGTCGGACATGTGTTCCACATGCCTAAGGACCGCCTTCCCCACCAGGTTCTGTATGGCCAACTCCCTGCAGCACGTCGTAACCAAGGGGGGACGGAAGAAGAGATATAAAGAATTATACAAGGACAATTCTGAATACATGCAACATCATACCAAAATACCTTGAAACTAATGTCTCTGACAGAAAAAAATGACGAGCCCTCTGCAGCGAAAGAACCATTCACCTCGAAGAAGCTCGGTACCTGGCCAGAGAAGAGCGTAGACAACGGAGACGCAACGAAAACAGAGTTCTCCCAGCAAACCAGGACTTGACATGCAGACTGTGTGGCAATGCTTGTGGATCAAAGATAAGTCAGCACACACACGTTGCCACCAAAGAGAATGAGAAACACATGTGGGTATATTGGCCGTCGTCTTCTGTATCAGCAGGACAACCTAAACCAAGTGTGTGTGTGTGTGTGTGTGTGTGTGTGTGTGTGTGTGTGTGTGTGTGTGTGTGTGTGTGTGTGTGTGTGTGTGTGTGATCTTAGGCATGTGGGTGTCTTATCTTATGTGCAGTGTTCCAGGTCTGTGTGTGTGTGTGTGTGTGTGTGTGTGTGTGTGTGTGTGTGTGTGTGTGTGTGTGTGTGTGTGTGTGTGTAATAAAGTCTCTCCTCAGAATTTCAAAGTGAAAACACAAATAAAATCTCTCTCTCTCTCTCTCTCTCTCTCTCTCTCTCTCTCTGAAGGGATAGAGAAATATAAGAACGAGCTTTTTCTTTGCTCATCCACATCTTCCTTGCCATCATGAAACGTCTGTTGATAGATGGATTGATAGACTGTTAGATAGAGATAGATAATGTTGAGTTAAATATAGATACAAGTAGACGGAGACAGATAGATAGGTAGACTTTTAGATAGTGGTGTGGTTCAACTGTCAGACAGATAGACGTAGCGACAGGGTATGTTGTTCTTTATATGAGTAGATAGATTGATAGATAGATAGATAGATAGGTAAATAGATAGACTGTTAGTGGTAGGTAGACTTTTAGGTAGTGGTGTGGTTCAACTGTCAGACAGATATACGTAGCGACAGGGTATGTTGTTCTTTATATGGGTAGATAGATTGATAGATAGATAGATAAATAGATAGATTGACTTAGTGGTAGCGTTTTGGTTGGTAGAGATTAGTAGATAGACGTTGGTGTGTCTCATATAGATAGGTGGACTGTTAGAGATCGTGTTGTGGTTGATACTGATAGATATAGATGGATGAATAGATGGATAAACACATAGACAGACAGATAGCATGAGGGATTTGTTGATAGACTGAGATATACAGGTTAGTTCAGCTCAGGTCTGGATAATTTAGGTCAACATAGGTTTGGTAAAGGCAGATCAGATTAGGTTCGATGAAGTCGGATCAGATTAGGTTAAGGAAAGTAAAATTAGGTTTCCATAAGGGAAGTTAGACCAGCTTAGTTTGGATGGGTTAGGTTAGGTTAGGTTAAAATTTGGCTAGAGTAGATTAGGTTACACTGTCAGGTTAGGGAAAGGTGGGTTAGGTTTTAGTTTCGGTAGGTTAGAATAGTGAAATTGGGTTGTATTATGTAAGTTAATATGGACTTGGCTGAATCAGGGCAGGCTAGGGTAGATTAGGATGGGTTGGCTTAGACCACACCATCATGTTATAAAAAAGTTATATTTGTTTAGGTTGGGTCAGTGAGCGTTGGGTTACTTAAAGCTTTCCTGGCTTAGAGAAAATATACTAAATGATAATCGATATGTATACGGTATATAATGAATGACTGCAATATTAAAAGGATAACAGATTTTTTGGAACCTATGAATTCATTTGTTTTCTACATCCAGACGGTTATATTATACAGTATTTTAGAAAGATTTTTACAAGAACATCGTTAGATGCAATCCTGTATTCCCGTCGGATGAAAAAGCTGTCTGACACCTTTTCTTAACCTATTGATTTTGCATATTACACCTTACTGTCGTATTGAAGATTTCACGAATCCTTTCAGTATCACCATACGCTATATTCATAACGTACAAAAGGATATTTACCAGCCATATTCCATATCCAAAAATAAATTGCTGCGGAAGATATGTTAGGGAGCTTCCTTGATCGACGAGAATGCGGGCCTTAGAGTTCACCGACCCTTTTCCTGTTGAAGAAAATCGTCTGGTAATTGTAGTAGTAACCGTAGTGGTAGCTGCAGTCTCCATATGAATCATGAACCCAGTGGACTGCAGTCTTAAATTACTCTCCTGCAGTCCACCATAATCTTTCCGGGGAATAGGGAAGCACCCGAGGGACGTCTGTATCACCAGACAGTTGAGCCGCCTGGTTACATCGGTGCCACCGCATGCAGGCGCCCTTATCAACCACAACCTTACACTATTATTTAATTATGGTTTGCAAAGGGGGCAAAAATACCAATTGCCCATGGGATAAAAATATAAATTAAAAAAGACGATGACCTGCTTTTATCACAGGACGATCAAGGGTTTCCTGTTAAACAGAGAGAGAGAGAGAGAGAGAGAGAGAGAGAGGGAGAAGGGGGAGAGCAGTGATAGGTAAGCGAAGAGTAAGTTATGCTTCCGGCTTAAGAAGTAGGTAGATAGGTAGTAGGTAGGTAGACAGTTCTTAGGATACGTTGATGTGGAGGGAATGCTGGTTGGGAGGGGAGCAGGTCGGTGGGTAGGAATCTTGGTATTTAGGCATCTAGATAGTTGGTAGGTAGGAATTAATGCATTATGGTAGGTAGATAGGTCGGTAGGTAGGAATGTAAGTATTTGGGTAAGTAGTTAAGTCGGTAGGTAGGAAGGTGGGAAGCTATAAAGGTAGGTAATTGTGTAGACAGAATGGGGCAATCATTGAGGAGACTAGCAGGTAGGAAGGCAGTTTGGTAATGTTAGTATTTAAGGAAACACTGTGAAAATATAAGCAGGTAGGTAAATTGTAGGTAGGATCACTGATAGGAAAAAACCGAAGCTACATTAGGTGAGTACGTCAGCAGACATGTAGATGAGTACTCACAGACATGTAGGTAGGATAAATATCATATATCCCATCTCTCTCTCTCTCTCTCTCTCTCTCTCTCTCTCTCTCTCTCTCTCTCTTATACAATTCAATTTCGTTTTAATGGGACTCCCACACATCCAGTTCTCTGACATTTGAGAGAGAGAGAGAGAGAGAGAGAGAGAGAGAGAGAGATTTATCGACCTCATCCCACCCTGTGTGTGTGTGTGTGTGTGTGTGTGTGTGTGTGTGTGTGTGTGTGTGTGTGTGTGTGTGTGTGTGTGTGTGTGTGTGTGTGTGTGTTAAATGGTTATACTGACGAAACGTTTCCTACACATCGCCTTACTTAACGTATTCACTACGCTG
Organism: Coenobita brevimanus; assembly: GCF_032717465.1. Taxonomy (NCBI): domain Eukaryota; kingdom Metazoa; phylum Arthropoda; class Malacostraca; order Decapoda; family Coenobitidae; genus Coenobita; species Coenobita brevimanus. The sequence goes on from NC_137012.1 coordinate 7,406,341, forward strand.
CTGTCCTCACACCATTTATTCTGATTAGGACAGACTTTTCAAAGTATGCACGATTTGTTTTCATTTGACGGAACTAGTCCATTCGAATCACTTGAATACTATATCGGGGTTACTTGAAATATGACGAGCCTTTGTTATGTGCTGGGTCTCCTTGGTTACTAGTTAAATCGATCCCCCAGTGTGACTACCCAGGACCATCAACCGGGCTGAAAGGGGTTAGGTATACTGACCCGGTGAAAACGAACCAACAATAGTGTTTCCCCCTTAGTAGTTTACCTTGAATATTTCACTTCGGCGTTACACCTCAGTATTATCGTTTATTCTACTTACTTTACACTGACTCTGACGTGCCTAATGTCGCTCTGCACTATAGGTGGACCAACAGTTATTGACGAGGTAAGAACGAGGTGCTAGGGAGCCTTCTGGATAAATTTTCCTCCTGCTGTCCCCTTGTTACCTTCCTTCCTTCCAACACCAGAGAGAGAGAGAGAAGAGAGAGAGAGAGAGAGAGAGAGAGAGAGAGAGAGAGAATTTGTGTGTGTGTGTGTGTGTGTGTGTGTGTGTGTGTGTGTGTGCATACTCACAGAATTTGACATTTCCACGTAACATTCCAACTGTGAGAAAGTTAATCACTTTTTATTCTATCCTAAACTTGCCATCACCCTATCTTGAACACCGATGTGAGTCATGAGGAAGTGCTATGGAAAGATTTTAGAGCCATAGTTATGTCTAATTTAGGCACTAAACTACAGTAAATAGGCTGCATCAGGACGATAATCTGGGTCAGGTTTGATGAAAAGAGTATAGCATTATTTTTTACCCTCCTTTTAAGTACATGATTTTTTCCTAACGCCAAACAGTTATATTCTTCCAAACACCATCACATTTTTATATTAGAGCTTTTTTTTCTTGACAGATGATCTTTTTTTTTTTTTAAACAACAGAACAGAGGAAGGAAAAACAAATGAATAAAAAAAAAAAAAATCCATGCACCAGATTACTGGTGTCCTCTGTTCATAATATATCAGTAACAGTTAGACTTGAACAGCAGTAGGTTGAAGTTTGGAAGGAAACAACTGGGGAAGCGAGTTCCAGAGAGATACAGTTCGGGGAATGAAAGAATTCTGATAGGCAGAAGTTCTGCAGTATGGCTGAGTGACATTCCAGTCATGAGCGCTGCCAGCTGCCCGTGTAGCACGAGGGAAGGCATGTAGAGGTGGCACAATGGACGCAACTTCGTCTGAGCATTTGCTATAGAAATATCTGTAAAATAATGCGAGAGGCAACATTCCTTCTTACTTGTAGGGGAGGTAGTTTATTAGTATTAGCAGGGTTATTAATAATTCTAACAGTTTTGTTCTGAATTTTGTCTACATGTTTTAATGCAACCTTTCCACATCCACTCCACAAGGGTGAGCAGTATTCAAGCTGAGAGTGCACATGACTCTTATAAATTATAACTAACTGCTCGTCAGTGAAGAAGTTACGGACTCTGTACAATAATCCAAGTTTATTTGAGCCGGTTTTAGCAATTGATCTAACATGAGAGGTCCAGCTAAGGGCATTGTTAAGTGAGACGCCAAGAATTTCAATACTTTTAGAAATAGGAATATTTGTAGCACTGAAGATAATATACGATTCTGGCAATACCTGTCTGTTAATAAATTGTATATATTTAGTTTTACTAGCATTAAATGAAACAAGTTATTTTGTCCCCATTCACTAATCGTGGATAAGTCTTGATTTAATGAGATGGCTGTACTGAGTTGAGAGTTAGAGATATCGGACTTTGTAAATATATAAATAAATAAATAAATATATATATATATATATATAAAAATAGATATATATATATATATATATATATATATATATATATATATATATATATATATATAAATACACGAGTATATATTAAGGTGTTTCAGAAATAGGCTAAACATTTCAACTTTATTTTTTTTATCATGCAAGTACACCACGCCCTAGTTACACATCTCTCGATAATTCAAGCCAATTTTGAAGAAAACAGAAGTATATTTAGGGGTCGCTCAAAATGATGACTTTTCTCAATGTAATGAAAAAGAAAAGTTTCATATTTTAATTCAAGGTATAAAGTACCATGCAGAAAGTAATACACTAACTCAAAGCCATTTTTGCCAGCTCCTTCTTCGTTTTCTTTGGAACCACCCCTGCATGCTTGCGAGCCACCTTGAGCAGGAAGTGTTTCTTGTCCTCCTTCGTTGTGATCGACGAATTTAAGCGCTTGATTAAGGCAATGCCACGCTCTGCAGCGTCATTGACCACCTTCAAGGACTTGACGTGTTTCAGTGCCGACTAGTAGTTTCCATCCTCCTCCCACTCTTCTGGATCCTTGTTCAAAAACATTGGCTCCGAGCCAGAATCCATCAGACACATGATCAGACTGGCCGATTTTACGGAAACGAAGCTCTCCAAGGACTTATTCAACAAGACCCTCTTGCCCTCAAGCTTTTTCAACCCATTGCTGAAACTCTTCCTTGTCAAGTTCTGCACCATGTCCTGCTTTACTGAAACTTCCAGACACTCATCAAAGAAGGCAAGGCCCACAAGCTCCTCCATCAGATACCACAAATGATGTCTTGCCGCCTTTTCAGCAGCATCGGCAACTCTCCGATCCGAGTAGCTCTTCGAAACAGAAAAAAAAAAAAAAAAAATCGAAGCTCATTTCCAGGTGCCCATTGAGGTATCATCGCCTCATTCCATGCTTCAACATAAATCAAGGAGATGGACAGTGCGATCTGGAGCATGCCTCGTGCATCTGTCTGCGTTTTTGTTAGGAACTGGCTGCTGAACATTACAATCTTAATCGCATAAATCCCTTTTGCCATCCATCGCGCCTGATACATGGTTTCTGGTGGGCGGAAAGTTTACTTGCCAAGTTGGCCCCCCAAGAAGATGTACGCCAACTGGAGTACTTCCTTGTAGTCTTCACGAGGATAACTTCCGCTCTCAAGGGTTGATTTCAGGAATGTCAGCATGTATTACTTCCGTTCTTGAAGTGTTGATGGCGATGAGTCCCACAAAATCTTCATCGGTATCCACAGTCTTGTACAAGGATTGATAAGGGGCCAGTGTGTCTGGAACCGTTTGAATAATCCTATATCTGGTCCAGAGAAAGATCCGTGGAAAACTTCGAAGACGGTTTTCAGGATGACTTCATGAACATGATGTCTGCAAACCAGCCAAACAATTGATCTTACTAGGTCGTGCCCAATTAGTGTGCAAGCACCCCGATGAATACCAATATTTGCTGCAGTAGTACTGAAGCTCAACCCAGCAATCTTGTCTTGAACATTGGCCTCCCGAACCTCTTTGAGCACAACACGAGCGAGTTCTTCTCCAATCCCATTCAGTGCTACTGGAACACCTAGAAGGTGTTCAGTCTCTTCCCCGGAAACCAGTACAGCAATCCAGTTTTGCAAACTCTTGCCTTGACAAATATTTGGAAGTAGTTTTTCATCCCACAGCTGTCGATGGGATATCCTTTGTCCTGAATGATGCAGAGGTTCCAGTGCATTCTCATATCTGTTCTTACATCGAGCTTTATAGGCTGTAGGAGGCGAAATCACAAACTCCCCGAGATTATGAGCAAGGCTTTGGGCAGCAGCAGCAAATGACCTTTTTGCCTGGCGCACCGAAAGATAGTCCAGGTCCCAGACAGCTTTCCGGTTCTTGCTTGTTGCTGTATGACGACAGCAAGGTGATCTGGCTGGGGTCGGACTGACAAATTAATCGTCTGTGGAAGTCGCTGACGTAGAGTTGGATTCCTCCAAAATGACTGTCCCCTCCAACCTCCTCCTTTCCCTTAAGTCTTTTTGTTTTCGCTGCAAGGCTTCTGAATCGCGTTTCCTCTTTCTCTCCTTGACGTTGGCCATTACAACGTTGATGCTAGCCATTGAGAACAAGGCTGTGTCCTCGCGCTGACTAACGAGAAATCGTTTCTGTTCATCTGCAATGTTCATGCTTAATGCCTTCGAGTGTGCGACGTCGAATATCTCTTCCAGATCCGCTTTGAAGAGATCCCGCTTCATCATCTTCTCAGTCACTGCCTGTATTCATCTTCAACTTCACATGCTCTTCAGTTGCTTGAGCTTCTTGATGTGCCAAGCATCAACAAATTATGGAAGGCTGGCTCTTTTCGAGATTTCCCTCACCTTCAAGATGGTTTTCTTTGCAGCTTTAGATATTTTCCTTTTCTCTTCCACATGATGGAACATAAACACTTTTAGTACTTGTTCCACGGAGGGTAATCGGCTTCCAGTTACGTCCAGTTGTGGCTTTCGAATCAACCAGAACGATGATGCGCCTCTGGTTACCGTGCTTTCTCTCTGAAAACAAATTAAAAAAGATAGTTATTAAAAAGGGAAAATAAATTGCTAGAAGCTGGTTACAGAAGACTTTATACTAAAAAAAACAAGACCTTTCTGTTAGAGTGCACAGAGACATCACATTAGAATAACAGCGACTTTTCTCAAGATATTAAAACACGTTTCACTTTTGAGCGACTGCTACATATACCCCAATTTTAGTGAAACTTAGCAAGAAGTGATTTCCCATAAATTGAAATCAGGACGAGGAGAACATGTTCAAGTTTTTGATTTTTTTTTTTTAAACAACCTAATATACACACACAAACACACACATACATACATACATACATGTCTATCTATTTATTCCCAGACACCTCAATCCCGTACGGGATGGCCACAAACAAATCGCCTCCACGTCGCCATGTCCCCCTCCATTTCACTGCCCTCCTCTCAACTCACACCCCCCTCTCTCATATACCTCTCCACCCCATCCCTTCATCTCATCCTCGGCCTCCCCTTCCCTCTCTCCCCCTCCACCTCACTCACACACTCTCCTCGTCAGTCTCTCACCCTACATCCTCTCCATATGGCCAAACCATCTCAGTGGGTTCCTCCTAATGCTTCCTATCACATCCACATCCACACCACAACGCTCCTTTATATCCTCATTTGTCAGCCTGTCTCTCCATGTGGCTCCACAGGCTCCTCTTAAATAACTCATTTCCACTGCTCTCACTCTTGGCTTGTGTCCTTCCAACAACGTCCAAGCTTCACTTCCATCCGTTAGAGTTGGTATCACAATACTGTACTGTCATGTAGTAACTTTTTCACTTCCATGCTCACTTCCCTGCTTCTTATCACTGCTTTCAAGGAATCAGCAACCTTTCTTCATTGTTGTACCCTTTCAAGCACTTCATCCTCCAAACTTCCATCCTTACTCATCACACTACCCAATTACTTAAACGTACTCACATTTTCCATTTCCTCACCATCCAAACTCTCTGTACAATCACTGACGTCACCTCTCTCAAAGACCATCACTTTACCCTTCCCTGCATTCACCTTTAGATTCCGTTTCTTACACACTCTCCCAAACTCATCCACCAAGCCTCGCAGTTCGCCTTCGTCTTCACTCAACAACACAGTATTATCTGCAAACAACAGTACAGGGAATTTCCAAACACTACCCTCTCTCAACAGGGCCACTCCAACATCCACTGCCCTACCTTGTACCTCTTTTATTACCCCATCCATGTACAGATTGAACAACCATGGAGACATGACACATCCCTGTTTCAACCCAACCTTCAAAGAGAAAAATTCACTAAGTTCACCATCCACACGCACTGCAGCCTTAGCACCATCATACATACTCTTCACAGCATTCAACAACTTCCCATCTACTCCATATATTCTTAATAATTTCCACAATCTTTGTCTATCCACCCTGTCATATGCTTTCTCCAAATCCATGAAAGCCGCATACAACTTTCCCTTCTGTAGAAAGTTTTCCACTAAAGATCTAAGAATGAATATCTGATCTACCCAACCTCTTCCCTTCCTAAAACCTCCCTGTTCTTCTCCAACTAATTCCTCTGTTCTTTCCCTAACTCTGTTAATAAGTATCCTACCATACACTTTTCCTATTATACTAAGAAGACAAATGCCCCTATGATTACCACATGCTTCTTTTTCCCTTTTTCCTTTGTACAAGGGAATAATTATACCTGACTTCCAATCCTCAGGGACTCTACCTTCCTTCCAGGCCAATCTGCACATTTTCCACATCCATTCTACTACTATCTTTCCCCCATGCTTCAGCATGTCACCACACACCCCATCAATTCCTGGGGCTTTCCCCAATTTGACTTGAAAGTTGAAAGTTGGAATACAAATGTGGGCGATTGTGTGTGTGTATGCGCCTACTCAAGATCGTGCTAGAAGAGTGAGAGAAGAGTTCTGGACAAATGTAGAAGTGTGCATGGAAAAGTTTGGAAGGAATGAGAGAGTGTTTTTGATCGGTGATATGAATGGTAAATTTGGGAATGTGAAGGTGGATGGAATAGTTGGTGAGTGGGGTGTGCCTGCTGAGATAGATGAGAATGGGAGTGCGTTAGTGGGCATTTGTGCTGGAAGGGGGTTGGTGATAGCAAGTACCCTCTTCAGGCATAAAATGATCCACAGGTATACATGGCGAGTGATGAGAAGGGTGGGTGGTGAACTGAATGAAAGGAAGGCAATGATTGATTATGTGTGTGTGGATGAAAGGATGCGAAGATGTGTAATGGATGCAAGAGCTTATAGAGGTTGGGGGAGTGGACTTTCTGACCACTACTTGGTGGTGGCCAGAATTAGAATTCAAGTAAGATGGAGGAATAGAAGAAGGGAAAGACGAGAGGAAGGAATAGTTGCAAGGAGAGTGGAAAGGTTACAAGAGGATGAGAAAAAGACAGAGTAGAAGAGAGAAGTGGAGGAATGATTGCGCAAATATGAATTGGAGCAGATGGGAGACGTGGAAGGTGTGTGTAGGATATTTACAGAAGAAATATGTGCAGCATGTGATGTGGTGTGTGGAAGAAAGAGAAGGCGGAGGGGGGTGCAAGGAACAGCGTGGTGGACTGAAGAGGTGAGACAGGCTGTGGCACAAAAGAAGAAAGCATACAATGAATGGATGAGAAATAGGGGCGTGGAAGAAGTTGAGAGGCGGAAGAGAGAGTTATATGTAGAAAGAAAGAGAGTGGATGAGGAATTTGGAAGGAATTTGCGTGTAAAGTGGAGGGACTGTAAGAAAATGTTCTGGAAAGAGGTGAAAAGAGTAAGACAGGGTGGAAGTGAAGTTAGCAGGGGAGTGAAAGATAAAAATGGTAGATTACTAGTGGAGAAGGGAGAAAAAGTGTGCAGATGGAGAGAACACTTTAAGGAATTGTTGAACATAGAGGATGGAAGTAATGCGACTATAAGTGGCTGAAGAATGGCTGGGAGAAGAAGGGAGGTGAGAAGACAGGAAGAAATCTGTAGGATAGAAGTTGTGGAAGCAATGAAGAAAGTTAAATCGGGGAGAGCCCCAGGAATTGATGGAGTGTGCGGTGAAATGCTGAAGAATGGGGGAGAGATAGTAGTAGAATGGATGTGGAAGATGTGCAGATTGGCCTGGGAGGAAGGTAGTCCCGGAGGATTGGAAGTCAGGTATAATTATTCCCTTGTACAAAGGAAAAGGGGAAAAAGAAATGTGTGGTAGTCATAGGGGCATTTGTCTTCTTAGTATAATAGGAAAAGTGTATGGTCGGATACTTATTGACAGTTAGAGAAAGAACAGAGAAATTAGTTGGAGAAGAACAGGGAGGCTTTAGGAAGGGAAGAGGTTGTGTAGATCAGATATTCATTCTTAGATCTTTAGTGGAAAAGTTTCTAGAGAAGGGAAAGAAGTTGTATGCGGCTTTCATGGATTTGGAGAAAGCATATGACAGGGTGGATAGACAAGGATTGTGGAAAGTGTTAAGAATATATGGAGTAGATGGGAAGTTGTTGAATGCTGTGAAGAGTATGTACGATGGTGCGAAGGCTGCAGTGTGTGTGGATGGTAAACTAAGTGAATTTTTCTCTTTGAAAGTTGGGTTGAAACAGGGATGTGTTATGTCTCCATGGTTGTTCGATCTGTACATGGATGGGGTAATAAAAGAGGTACAAGGTAGGGTAGTAGATGTTGGAGTGGCCCTGGTGAGAGAGGATAGTGTTTGGAAACTCCCTGTTCTGTTGTTTGCAGATGATACTGTGTTGTTGAGTGAAGACGAAGGGGAGCTGCAAGGCTTGGTGGATGAGTTTGAGAGAGTGTGTAAGAAACGGAATCTAAAGGTGAATGTAGGGAAGAGTAAAGTGATGGTCTTTGAGAGAGGTGAAGTCAGTGAATGTACAGCGAGGTTGGATGGTGAGGAATTGGAAAATGTGAGTACGTTTAAGTACTTGGGTAGTGTGATGAGTAAGGATGGATGTTTGGAGGATGAAGTGCTTGAAAGGGTACAGCAGGGAAGAAGGTTGCTGGTTCTTTGAAAACAGTGATAAGAAACAGGGAAGTGAGCATGGAAGTGAAAAAGTTACTACATGACAGTATTGTGATACCAACTCTAACGTACGGAAGTGAAGCTTGGACGTTGTTGGAGGGACACAAGTCAAGAGTGAGAGCAGTGGAAATGAGTTATTTAAGAGGAGCCTGTGGAGTCACATGGAGAGACAGGCTGACGAATGAGGATATAAAGGAGCGTTGTGGTGTTGATGTGGATGTGATAGGAAGCGTTATGAGGAACACACTGAGGTGGTTTGGCCATGTGGAGAGGATGGAGGGTGAAAGACTGACGAAGAGAGTGTATGTGAGTGAGGTGGAGGGGGAAAGAGGGAGGGGGAGGCCGAGGATGAGATGGAGAGATGGGGTGGAGAAGTATATGAGAGAGGGGGGTGTGAGTTGGGAGCAGGTTAGTGAAATGGCGGGGGACAGGGCGACTTGGAGGCGATTTGTTTGTGGCCACCCCAAACGGGATTGAGGGGTCTGGTAATAGATATATATATATATATATATATATATATATATATATATATATATATATATATATATATATATATATATATATATATATATATATATATATATATATATATATATATATATATATATATATATATATATATATATATATATATATATATATATTTATACATATATATATATATATATATATATATATATATATATATATATATATATATTTTATGCAAGGAAGAAGGAACCAAAGGCCACGAGCCCGCAGTAACAGTTCCCTCCAAGAGAAAAACAAAATACAATAGAGAGCCAAATTCAAGATCAGATCATTTTGAGATGCCTGGACACACTACGTTTGAAAGACTGGAGATCATAGGCAGAAGGAAATACAGACAGAGGGAGACAGTTCCAGAGCTGACCTGTTGCATAAATGAAAGACTGGGAGTAACGGTTAACTCTTGCATTAGAGAGTTGGACAGAAAAGGGATGAGAGTTTGCTGCCAGACGGGTGCTATGCGCCCGTCGTAGAGGTGGAGGAATGCAAGCAGAGTTCAGAGGAACAGTGACCATTAAAGTAGCGATAGAAAAGAGATAAAGATGCAACAGTGTGGCGAAGAGACAGAGGTTGAAGGGAGTCAGTAAGAGGAGGAGAGTTAATGAGACGAAAAGCCTTTGACTCCACCCTATTGAGAAGAGCTGTATGTGGGGAGCCTCCCCACACATGAGAGTTGTACTCCACACAGGGGCGGATAAAACCCCTGTATAGAGTCAACATTTGTGCAGGGGTAAAGAAAGAGCGGAGTCGGCGTAGCACACCCAATCTCTTGGAAGCAGATTTTACAAGAGATGTAATATGATCTTTCCAAGATAAGTCCCGAGTAAATGAAACCCCAAGCATGTTCAAGGATGATGCAGGATTAATCTGAATATTATTAAACATTAGTGGGTATACCTGTGGAAGATTTTGTCGGGTTGATAGGTGTAAGAACTGAGTCTTAGATGCATTAAAGACAACCATATTATTTTTACCCCAGTCAGAGATATGAGCCAAGTCAGACATTAGGTGTGCCATAGCCTCATCCCTTGTTTCTTGAAGTAACTGTTGAGATGGGCGTTGCGGGAACCGAATGGAAAGGTGAAGGGTGGAGTCATCAGCGTATGAGTGGATAGGGTTAGATGTACAGCTTAGAAGATGATTGATGAATAAAAGGAAGAGAGTTTGTGATAGGACAGAGCCCTGAGGAACACCACTGTTGATAGATCTAGGAGAAGAGCGATGGCCGTCTACGACAGCAGCTATAGAACGACCAGAAAGGAAGCTAGCGATGAAGGCACAGATAGAAGGATAGAAACCGTAGGAGGGCAGTTTGGAAATTAAAGATTTATGCCAGACTCGATCGAAAGGCTTTGAGATGTCAAGTGCAATGGCAAAGCTTTCGCCAAAGTCCCGAAAGGAGGATGACCAGGAGTCTGAAAGGTAGGTGAGAAGATCGCCAGTGGAGCGTCCCTGACGGAACCCATACTGACGATCGGAAAGAAGGTTGTGATAGGAAAGATGCCTTAAAATTTTTTTATTAAGAATTGACTCGAAAACTTTTGAAATACAGGACGTTAAAGCAATTGGACGATAGTTGGAGGGTTGGAAGTGGTCACCCTTCTTTGGGACTGGCTGAATGAGAGCAAACTTCCAGCAAGAAGGAAAGGTACAAGTTGACAGACAAAGGCGAAATAGTTTGCCTAGGCAGGGTGTAAGCACAGAAGCACAGTTTTTGAGAACAACAGGAGGGACCCTATCAGGCCCATATGCCTTGTTAGTACTGAGGCCAGTAATGGCAGAAAATACATCAACTGAAGAAATTTTAATGTCAGCCATGAGGAAGTCGGAGGGGGTAAGTGATGGAGGAACAGCACCGGAATCGTCTAAGGTGGAATTGGAGGAGAAAGTCTGTGCGAAGAGATCTGCTTTATCAGTAGAAGAAATAGCTACAGAGCCATCAGAGTAGAAAAGAGGAGGGAAGGATGATGAGGTAAAGTTGTTAGAAAGATTTTTGGCAAGGTGCCAGAAGGAGCGGGAAGAATTCGAGTTGGAGAGTTGAGAGCATTTAGTATGGATAAAATTATTTTTAGTAGAGCGAAGAACAGACTTAGCACGATTCCGGGCAGAAACGTAAAGATTATGTGATTCAGGGATGGGTTGGCTCCGGTACCTTTTGTAGGCCTTCTCCTTGTTGCGGACAGCATTAGAACAAGCGTGATTAAACCAAGGCTTTCTTGCGTTAGTCAAAGGATATGAGAAAGGAATATATGCTTCCATGCCCGAGAGAATAACCTCCGTAATGCGCAAGGCACACTCAGATGGCTCACGGCCATGGAAGCAATAATCATTCCAGGGAAAATCAAAGAAGTACTGCCTAGGGCCTCCCAGTCCGCGGCTCCAAAATGCCAGAGACGACGTTTCCCTGGAGGGTCCGCAGGCCGTACTGGAGCGATAGGACAGGTTAAGGTAATAAGGTTGTGATCGGAGGAGCCCAACGGAGAGAAAAGATTAACAGAGTAAGTAGATGGATTAGTTGTGAGGAAGAGGTCAAGTATGTTGGAGCTCTCTCCAAGGCAGTCAGGGATACGGGTAGGGTGCTGTACGAGCTGCTCTAGGTCATTAAGGATAGAAAAGATGTAGGCTTGTTCACCAGGTGGATCCGTGAAAGGAGAGGAGAGCCAAAGGTGGTGGTGAACATTGAAATCTCCAAGAATGGAGATTTCAGAGAAAGGAGAAATGGACAGAATGTGTTCCATTGTAGAAGTAAGATAGTCGAAGAATTTTTGATAGTCAGTAGAATTAGGGGATAAGTAAACAGCACAGATATATTTAGTCAGAGAATGACAGGAAAGCCGAAGCCAGAGTGGAGAATTCAGAAGAATCAAGTTCAGGAACACGAGAGCAAGATAAGTCGTTGCGTATGTATACACAACAGCCACCTTTGGCTTTGAAATGAGTATAGAGAAAGTAGGAGGATACAGAAAAGGGTTTGCTGTCAGTTGCCTCAGACAGCTGAGTCTCCTTTAGAAAAAGAAGGTGAGGTTTAGAGGAGGAGAGGTGGTGCTCAACAGAGCGAAAGTTAGAGGAAAGGCCGCGAATGTTGCAGAAATGAAGAAGAGAGTCAGACAGTGGTTCCAGGCACCTCGAGTCGTCACCGGGAGAGGGGCAGATGGCGGGGGTATTTATGGTCCCCCCCCCTGGGGGGGGTGCTATGCGAGGCATTGCACTGGGAGGGCACCAAGCGTACCGCCCTCCGCCTATCGGCTCATAGTCGCGAAGCTCGTAGGTCCCTACCCGGGGGTTTCCTACTTTATACGTAGAGACTTGAAAACCCCCAGTTCTGTCCAATATTCCGGACACCGGGCTCCAATGGGATATATATATATATATATATAATCCTGTGTTGCCCCATGAGGATCGTAGGAGTCCTGGGCTAGGCAAGTTGGTCCTGACATTTAAGATGAGAGTGGCCAGCCCCACTCATCCCTGAGTGGCATTTCGTGAGCAATAAACCCTAACCACTCCTTGGATATATACCTGCACCGGCTTAATTCTTATGGAGCGCCTTAATTACCCATGAAACCACCAGGCGCCATAATTGTTATATGGCTACCACCTAGCTTAGTAAATGGTTTTCTTGTGTACAAGATACCATTTGATTTGTCAGTCAGTGTAGAGTCCCTTAAACAGAAGGAAGAGGAAAGAATGAAGGAAAGACAGAAGAGGAAGGAAGGAAAGAGAGAATGAAGAGAGTAAAGGGAAGGCACCTGAGAGGAGCATATATATATATATATATATATAAGGCACCTGAGAGCAGCACTAATATATATATATCATCATCATCCAGATCTCCTTTCCCACCCAAGGGCAGGGTGAGGAGTAGCAATGTCCAGACAGCACAAACTTGCCTAATCCAAATAGGCCACATTTCCATTCACTCATCATTCAAGCCCCCGGAATCCTGGCTCCATCAGATACGCCAAAAACATTCACCACATTCTGCAGCTTCACACAGCGTATCCGATTGAGTCAATCCTGATGCTGTCATGCTCACAAGGGGTGCCAAAATCCCTGATCACGCACTTCTCCTCACAAAATTCATCCAGCCAGCTTGATCTCATGTCAGTTCACTAGCCTCACCGACTTCCAATCCTCTCTTCCTCACACACTCATCCACCATATCTTTCCACCTTCTCCTTGACCTACCTCGCCTCCTCCTTCCTTCAAATTCTCTCAGGTATACCTTTTTTACCACTCAATTGTTATCCATTCTTTCCACATGACCGTATCATCTCAGGACACTTTCTTCGATTCTGGTGTCCACTGACTTCCTCACTCCACACCTTGCACGAATCACATTATTTCGTATCCTATCGACCTTCTGTACTCCACATACATTCCTCAGCAGTCCCATCTCCACTGCTCTTACTCCTGACTTTTCGTTTTCATGCCACACCGTAGTCTCACACCCATATGTTAGAGTTGGCACTAACACTCCCCCATGTTTTTTTTTTTTTTTTTTAATTTTTATGTGTCCGACTCTGGGCATAGGCTTCACAGCCTGCTCTCGAGGCCCAGTAGTCCTCCTACATACCATACACCTCTCTACATGTCACCACTTCGGCGCTAACACCCACCGTCCATATTGAATATATGCTAGGGCTGTCTCATACAGGACTGGTGTATTGGTATTAGCGGGGGCACTTTTATGACATGTCGACGGGTCATCTGGTAGATCAGGAAAGTCTGCTCTTGTAAGCCTCGTGCAGCCGCAACACTCAAGCCTCTATTTCTTATCAAGGCCTTCATTGCACCAGCCACTTTTCTTCCTTGTGTCACTCTACTTTCATCTTCTTTTGCACATTTTCCTCTCTTGTCTATCACTGTACCCAAGTATTTGAACTCTCTCACCAATTCCAGTCTCTTTCCATTCACTGTGACATCATAGTGGGAGTCACCTTTTCTCTCAATAACCATCACTTTATTCTTCTCTACGTTTACTCTCAAGGCACGACGCTCACAGACATCAACAAAACTCTGCACTAGCCTACCAAGTTCTTTCCGGTACTTGCAAGCAGCACTGCATCATCAGCATACAACAAATTTGAGATATTCCATCCATCACCATTCATTACCAGCGCTATCCCTCTCTCCATTACTCGTGTTTTTACTTCTCTCATCACCCCATCCATATATATAGATATATATATATAAATATTGAACAACCAAGGGGACATCACACAACCTTGTCGCACGCCCACACCGATCGTGAACCACTCACTTAGATGCCCATGAACCCTTACACATGCTTCTCTACCATCATAGAAATTCTTGACAGCGCCTAACAGCTTACCAACTACACCATACATGCGCAAATCTTTCCACAATCCCTCTCTTTATACTTTGTCGTATGCTTATTCCAGATCCATGAATGCCATTAACACCTTATGATCCTTCTCACAAGCCTTCTCTGCTACCTGTGTCACTGCAAATGCTTGATCCACACATTCTCTGCCACTCCTAAAGCCACCCTGTTCATCACTCACTAGGACTTCTGATATCTCTCTTACTTTCTCTATGATAATTCTTCCATATACCTTCCCTACCACACTCAATAAACTTATGCCACGATAATTCATGCACTCACTTCCCACACCTTTATTTTTGTACAGGGGTACAATCATAGCCTTTTTCCACTCTGCAGGCACAGTTTCACTCATCCATGCCTTCTTACATATCTCCAACAAGCATTTCATTCCACTCTCTCCACTACACTTAAGCATCTCTGCATACGCATCATCAGCCCCACCTGCTATCCCATTTTTCAGCCGATTCACAGCACTCTTCACCTGTGCGAGTGTCACATCTCCTGGCACTGCATTCCTTCTCTGCACACCCCCAAAACCAATCATGTTTACAGCCGCCCTGCTCTCTCTATTCCCATTCATCAGGCTTTCAAAATATTCTCTCCATCTGGTCCTTACTTCATCTCCATGGGTTAGTAACCTGCCACCTGCATCCTTCACACCATCACATTTCTTTCCGCTTTCACTTTTACATTTCTTCACCTCTTTCCAGAATAACTTCCTATTTTCAGTGTAGTTCACATTCATTTTTCTTCCCAGATCATCATTTACCTCCTCCTTTTTCATCTTCACTAGTCTCTTTACGTGCTTCATGCTCTCGATATACTCAGATCTTATTTCAACTGAACCCCTATCCTGTAACGACTTTAGCCAATTCTTCCTCTTTTCCTCCACTGCTCTCTCAACCTCCTTATCCCACCATGCCGTACCCTTCTTTTTTGTTGATACGCTTGCCACACCACACACCACTTTAGCATTCCTAACTAAGCAATCCCTATATGCATTCCACAGGCTGTCCAGATCCAATTCATTCCAGTTCACTGATTCTAACTCGGCCTCTACTTTGGTCCTGTAATAATCTGCCATTTCTTTGATCCTCAGCTTATCAACTTTCAGTCTCTCTCCCTGACTGCTAATCTCTCTCTTGATCCACCTCACTCCTCTCAGCTTGATCTTGCGTACCACGATCATATGATCTGACAGACCTCCACATCGTCCTCTCACAGCCCTCGTATCAGCAACCATTCGCATCATCAACCTCTATACGAGCACGTAATCAATCAGGAGTCTTTCCACACGATCCTCGTTTCCTCTGTACCATGTATATTTATGTGCATTTTTGTGTTTGAAATAAGAATTACAAATGTACAACCTCCTCTCCTGACACATATCCTTTAGTCGATTCCAATTATCATTTTCTCCTGGTACTCCATAACAACCCATTATGTCATCCTCAGGACCAGTGCCTACTCTTCCGTTCATATCCCCCATCACGATCACTTTATAGCTCCTGGGCATTTCTCCCACTACTTCACCCAGCTCATCCCAAAACCTGTCTTTCTCTCCCTCACTCCTGTCCTCACATGATGCATATGGTACAATCACTGCCACTTTCACCTTCTCAAACTTGAACTTGACATACATACACCTCGAGCTGACACATTTGTAATTTCTCATTCCACTCTGCCACATCTCATTCATCAACAAAGCAACTCCTTCTAATCATCTTCCTCTCCCATTTATTCCCGATCTTACACATTTCACACCCTCCCACTCCTCCATTTCGCACCCTTTCATCTTCGTTTCACACAATGCCATCACAGCATATCTTGCACTCTTGAACACATTTGCCACTTCCACCCTCTTGCTCTCCTCATTCACAGCTCTCACATTACACATGGCCCTGCGAGTCTGCCCATTTGGTTGGGTCCCTAAATGATTTTGGATAGGGAAATCTGGGGGACACTTAACCCTGCCAGAAACCCCGGTTATATGGTTACACCCAGTGTAGTAAATGGTTTCCTGGGTACAGGAAACCATTTGGCTTGTCACTCAGTGAAGAGCTCATATGGCATCACTCTACATGAGTGGGTGGATGATGGGCGCCCCCACTTATCCCCCCATACCGTATATATATATATATATATATATATATATATATATATATATATATATATATATATATATATATATATGCTGTGTCTCTTGAGAGTGTGGAAGAATTTTGTTATTTGGGAGATATGTTACAGCATATGCTGGAGAGGGGCTGGAGCTTTCTCTGTGTCTTGGGTGAGTAGCGGTTGGAGGAAGTTTAGGGAGCTGTTGCCTGTCCTGACATTGAGAGGGCACCCCTTCCGTGCTGAGGGATCTTTTTATGCGGCATGAGTTAGGAATATAATGCTATATGGTAGTGAGACCTATGCAGTAATGGAAGAGGATATTTGTTGGTTCAAACGTACAGGAATGACATTGATTACGTGTAGTGCGTCCTTGAATGCAAGCCCTGGGGAGGGCTTGGTTTAAGATTGAAGAGTTGAGAGGAAGGAAAGGACGAGTGTATTCGTGTTGTGATTAGGAGGGGTAGATTGAGATGGATTGGAGATGTGGAGGAGATGGAGGATGACAGTTGGGTGCGGAAAATTAAAAGTATTAATGTCGGGGTTTGGGTTTCGAGAGGCAGGCCGTAAAAGGCCTGGGACGAGGTCATAGAGTGTGACCTCAGGGATCAGGGGCTGAATAAGGAGGCTGCCAGAGATGGAGCAGCGTGGAGGTGACTAAGACCGACGCTTGCAAGTGTGTGTGTGTGTGTGTGTGTGTGTGTGTGTGTGTGTGTGTGTGTGTGTGTGTGTGTGTGTGTAAAGAATATCAGGTCCATTAAACACCTGTAAGACTGTATGATTGATTAGCTGTCGCCCGCGCTGCAATGGGTCAGGCTGTGGGAATCCGAAAGAAAACATCACCTCATGTGTGGCTGTCACACCATTTAGACCCGCAGTGGTGAGGCGGCACCGAGGCCGCGCTGTTAGAGGTGTTATTTTAACTGACAATGTTGTGTGTATCCATCCAGCCATCCATCCGTCATCTAATCCTACGTTGCCCCATGAGGAACGTAGAAGCCCGGGGCTAGGAAAGTTGGTCCTGGCATTTAAGATGAGAGTGACCAGCCTCACTCATCCTGAGAGGCATTACGGGAGCAATAAACCCCAACCATCCCTTGGATATAAACCTTCACCGGCTCAATCCGACTGGAACACGCACTTTTATTACCCACTAAACCACCAGAAACCAAAATTTGGTTATATGGTTACCACCCAGCGTAGTAAATGGTTTCCTGGTGTACAGGAAACCATTTGGCTTGTCACTCAGTGTAGAGTCACCCACAGGCAGAAGGAAAAGGAAAGAATGAAGGAGAGAAAGACACAAGAGAGAGTGTAAAGTCACCCGCAGGTAGAAGAAAGAGGAAAGAATGAAGGAAAGAAAGACAGAAGAGGGATGGATGGAAAGAAAGATGGATGAGAGGAAAGGGCAGACACCCGAGACCAGCACTACATCAAGTGAGTGGATGGTGAGCGCCCCCACCTACCACAAGATATATATATATATATATATATATATATATATATATATATATATATATATATATATATATATACACGCAGTACCCTTGCGTCCAACACTAATTTGTCCATTTTGTTTCGGGTCCAACACGGTCACCAGAAAAAATATTAACATATTTTATTGTAACATGGTGCTTTGTGGCCAACACAGAATCAGCCCCTAGAAGTGTCAGAATTCTGAGGAGTTCTTCTCTTGCACGGTGATACTTAGTCCAACACGATACCCACTGCACACGCTAGCGATGCCAGCCAATCAAAACTCGCAAAGTTCGGCCCCACTGCCTGTTTTTGTGATGCCATCGAATCAAACCTCGGCATGTGGTCATGTAATGCACCCTCTCTTTTACCTTCACCTGAGCGCTCAGCCTTGCCAACCAAACGAGACTCACAGATACCACTGACAAGCGCTGCCACATCGCAGCCTTGAGTAAATTTCAAGATCGTAGCCACTGTGCCACACTGTCAGTATCATCAACGAACCCTGCTGCTATGACAGTTGCCCAGTTTTGGAAGAAATAGAACATGAAAGATTGTCTTGAAAATACTGTGGCTGCCTGGGATAGAGTAAATTTGGAGCCAGTGAACCACGCCTGGAGAAACTGACACCTTACTTTACCACATTTCACGAGCCTGATGTCCTTCAGTGTCCTGAAGAAAGCAGAAGGACAACCTTGGCAGAAATTCGCGGGATTCCTGGGTGTGAAAGAGTTGCTGAGGAGGACGTGACAGTCTTAGTGAAGCGGAGAAATGAGACAACAGTGGACGAAGCAATGCATCGAGTTGCAGCAATCGACTAGGTACAGGTAGAGCAGGAGGCAAGGCTGGCTGCAGCTGGCACCGACTCGCCTCCTCCAGACCTCCCATTGAGTATTTAGCATGTCACCGAGATCCTACATGTTGCTGAGATGCTGAAAAGAGCAGCTAACAAGGAACCCAACGAAATTCGTCGTCAGGAAGTGCCCGGTATTGTGAAGCACTGTGTGCATTATTATGCTGATCTGCACAGGAAGCACATCAACTGGAGGAATCAGTCGCTCATCAATAAGTTTTTCCAGCGTCGCCAGGACGAGAGAAGAATGGTCGAGGAGGCTGAACAACAGGCAGGGGCAGAACTTTTCCCTGACGACGATAATGCTTCTGTGGGCGATTTCGAAGGCTTTATGAGTGAGGTTGAGGAGGAGGAGCAACCATTACCTCCCAGTGACCCCAACGACCCTCCTCCAGTGGGTCAGTAGGACTACCTACAGCATCGGAAAACGCCTGTCCCTCCTAACAAGCATACACCAACGCTCACCTTAAAGGTCAGTAAATTATTCGTAGTATGGAAATATTTTCTGGTTAATTTTTTAGTGGCACGTTTCCAAGGCGTATTGGCAATATTATTTTTTCCCATAAGTTCTTTTGTTTGTTCAATTCTTTTTTGGTCCAACACGGCACCCGTGTTTGAAAATATTCCCGTGTTAGACGCGAGAGTACTGTCTATATATTACCAGAGTGTCCAAGGAGGAAAGGACATAACATGGGAAACGATAGATGAGGTAAATCTAGACAATAAATGCTATATCTACATGTGTCCAAATATCAACCTTTTTGGAGATGCAATTACTAATAGCATTATGGGCGACAATGGTCTCCCTCATAATTTACCCATAGAGTTATCAGTGACTGTAGCCGCATAACAGTTGTGCTTTTGATTTTGTTCATATTAACATTTTCCCCCCCTAGAATTTTTGTCTTTTCCTCCCAGGACACCCTGTATATTGTCGGCAAACGTGTGTGGAGTGAGGAGAGTGCATAGGATAAGGAATTATATGACTCGTGAAAAATGCAGAGTAAGGAAGGCTGTTAACACCAGAGTCGAAGTGTGTGTGTTCACATGGTATGGTCACGTGGAGAGAACGGATGTGGTTGACAATGAAAATGGTGGATACATATGGCAAAGGAGGGTTTTGAGAGTTATTAGGCTAGGGAAGTGACAGTGAACGAGCTGCCTGCAGGGATTTTGTACGGAAAATGGTATGACGTTGTTTTTACACCCCTGTTCTTTCCCGATGATGTGGTAGTCGTTCCACTGACTAGGTGAGAGGTGTTATGAAACCCGTAACTGTAAATATTTATGACTTTGAATTGGAGTCTGGATTCCGGGGACTTGAATGGTGAGTTGATTGGAGTGTGCCCCATTCAGATGGGTAAACTTTGGTCAGTTTCTCATTCTCCCGTATTTTTTCTGTCTCTTTGAACCAACCTCACCCCATCAAAAGATAAGAAAAATCGTCCACACACACACACACACACGCACACACACACACACACACACACACACACGCACGCACGCACGCACGCACGCACGCACGCACACACACACACACACACACACACACACACACACACACACACACACACACACACACACACACACACACACACACACACACACACACACACACACACACACACACACACACTGATACAGTATATATATATATATATATATATATTATATATATATATATATATATATATATATATGGAGTCTCTGTGGTACAGTGGTAAAGTGTGCGTTTTAGTACACTGAAGAACGAGGGTTCGCGTCCAGCCAGGGTAATAAACTTTGGGAACGTTCTTCTGGCCACGTACTGCACTGGTGGACACAAGGGGTGATGTGGTTGAACCAGTGTCGCATACTATAAAGTATACTTGCACCCAGTCAGCTTGCGTGGGCCGATTACACTTGGTTCACAAACTACACACACATCCAAAACCACTCCAACACTACAATTACACTTACAAGCACTTCTCACCCTACATACTGTACAGTCTCTACCAGACAGCCTAAACCACTTGGTAGATACATTGGCTGTATCGTCCCCACTTTGGTAGGGATAGGCCGATTCTGCAGTGGACACTCATACGGCTGATGAGATGAGATGATATATATATACTGTATATGTAAAATCAGCCATTGCAAGTCGACTGCTGATCACAGGCCTCCTCCAACATTTTCCATGAATTCCTTAACCATGCCAATCTCTGCCAACATTTTGCCAGCAAACCTTTCTGTCTCCTCTCTCCACTTACTGTCTGGCCTTTTTCAGCTACACTTACAATATCTTAGAGTCCAGTCAGTCAGCCTGCTGCTCCATCGGTTATCCCATATTCTTGCTGCATGACCTGCCCACCTCCATTTCTGTTCTTTTATTGCTAACTTCTGTAATCTCTTTGATTCTTCTGCTCTACCTTAGTTGAACTTTTCCTGTTTCTTAAAGATGCTCCCACCACTGACCCTTCCATTGCTCTTTGAGAACGGATTATTTGATTTTTCACCAGTTGTGCCAGTTTCCAGGTCTCACAGCCGTATGTCATAGCTAGGATTATACATTCGTTAATGCCATACTTTTCGCTTTATACATATTGACAAGTTGCTTTTCATGATCTCTCTATGTTTACTGAAAGCTTTCCATCCAGTTATAATGCGTCTTTTTATTTCGCTATCATGGTCTTTCGTTAGTTTTAGTATTTGCCCCAAGTAATTGTACTCCTCGAGTTCTTCAAGATTTTCTTCACTCATTCTGATGACACTTTTTGGTCTGTTTGGATTAAACACACCTTTAGTTTTACTCCAGTTCATCTTCAGCCCTGCTTTGAAACTTTCTCTGTTTAGATCATTTCACAAATCTTGTAGTTTCTCTTCTAAGATTAGGACAGAGTCATCTGTAAATCTTAATTGGGTTAGGTTTTCTCCATCTGTGTTTACTCCTTTGTTCTCCCAGTCTAGCTTTCTGAAAATTCTTTCTAACTATGCTGTAAAAAATTTTGGTGAGACTAACTTCTTGGCGCATTCCCATCTCAGTCTTATTTTTTTTTTTTTCTAAATTTTTGTGTAATTAACTGTTGCAGTTCCCTCTTTATGTGTGTGTTCGAGTACTTATGCAATGTTCTACTTTACTCCTTGTTGCCGTAATGAATTTGTAATTGCTGTGTGCTCCACTGAATCGAGAGCCTTTTCGTAATCAACAAAACCTAAGCACAGTGGTTTATTATATTCTGTAGTTTTCTCAGTTAGGTGATTCATTGTGCGTAGATAATCAGTAATAGAATTGCCGCTTTGGATTCCTGCCTGCTCACGATTTTTTTTCCAGTTTGTTATTATTTTGGTAAAAACTTTAGTGAATAGTTTTTAAGTAACTGGTAATAAGCTAATGGGTAATTAGTTAGCCTACAAAGGTCTTTTGAGTCGCCATTTTTGTAAAAACAAAATAACTGCAGATGTCACTGATTCCACTGTGCAGTTGACCCTCGTGCGGTGTGGTGCAGTGAGGATCTGTCCCTTCTCCCCTTGGGGCTAAGATGCGAATGAATGTGTTTGAGTGGATGAATAAATTGGGAGTGTGTCGTCCTGTCTCGGTTACCTCCCTTTCCTTGAGGGAAGCAGCCTAGGTATATAGATAGATAGATAAAAAAATAACTAATGCATTATACCATGTCTTGGAAAATTTCTTCTTCATAATGAATTGAGTATATAACTAGGCGAGTCTGTTATGCAATTCTGCTCCTGCATCCGACAGTAAATCTGTTACTATTCCATCTTCTGGGGCCTTCCCTCTTTTCATACGTTTAAAAGAAATGTATACTTCGTCAGGTGTTACCTGTAATACAGTACCTGGTATTTCACTTGTCAGCTGAAAAGTTACAATTGATATAGTCACGGCACACGAGTCTGAGGTTGTCATTATCGTACCCTGGCAACCCACGTGTCAAAAGTGCGTGCGACTTCGTATCATATTATACAAGAATCATATTATTATACACGAATATTATTATACAAGATCGTATTATAAATGAATCACAAGCGTGTCTTATTATACACGAAATCGGAAGCACCGTTGACGGGTAGGCTGCCAGTGTACGATAATAACCTCAGAGTCGTGTGCCGCGACTATACTGTCTTTGACGCATACAGTTCCTTGTAAAAGTCTTCAACTCTATTCACCATCCTCTATCTGCATTTAATGACTTCATTGTTTGTCTTTCGTTGATATGATTTGTGGCTTTACTAGTGT
Source organism: Coenobita brevimanus (assembly GCF_032717465.1). NCBI lineage: Eukaryota > Metazoa > Arthropoda > Malacostraca > Decapoda > Coenobitidae > Coenobita > Coenobita brevimanus. The sequence goes on from NC_137012.1 coordinate 7,429,301, forward strand.
CTTTATAGTTTAGGGCCTGTTTCAGTGTCGATAGGTAGATTGGTAGGTAGGTAGGGAGGTACAGTAGCTAGGTAGGTAGGTGCCACCAGTGGTAATAGTGGATATTGTGTAGAATCATTGCCACCGATGTCGATGTCGTAGAATATTGTAGATTTCTGTTGCTCCCAATGTACCTTAGCAGTTTGTAAATTGGCAGGGCACCTCTGTCACCAGTAATGAGGGCCGCTACCAATATAAAGTCATGAGGCATTGGATAACATAGAGATTGTATCGTAATAGAAGGTGACGTAAAGACACTCTGGAGTTGAGGGGGTTTAATTGTGACAGTTATATTGTGACAGCTATATTGTTCAGTTATATTGGTTCACTGGCTACACAAGCAACGGACTGAGTGACGACCTCACTTAGAGTGACAGGTAATCTGTTCACTCTACTCCCTCTGCCTCCTGCCAATCTCCTATTCCATCTCTAATGCTTCCCAATTTCCTACTGTCCTCTCTACACCTGATATCTGGTGTACAGTATATTACGAACTAACTTCTGTCTGGATGACGTGTGTGTGTGTGTGTGTGTGTGTGTGTGTGTGTGTAGCTTCTGGCACACTTCCGTCACGTGAAATAACTGGCTTCTGTAAGTGTGTTTGATAACATCATGTGTTTGACATACATCATACATTCTTGGTGGTCTAGAACCAGAGGATGTTACTGTTTTCTCATCCTGATGCACCAGACACCTGCGTATAACATATTGAGCTAGTGTTACATATTGTGCAATAATTATTACAGTTTTTTATGGAATGAAGAAGGAATCAAAGGCCAGGGGCCTGCAAAGTGCTCCCTCTAAGAAAAAAAAAATATAACAGACCAAATTCAAGATCCATTGATTTCGAGACGCATGGACACACTGTGCTTGAAAGACTGGAGGTCGTAGGCAGTAGGAAACAGACAGTTCCAGAGTTGACATGTTGCATACATGAAGGCCAAGGAGTAACGGTCAATACTTGCATTAAATAGTTGGACAAAAAAGGGATGAGAGTTTTTTTTTTTTTATGCTAGGAAGAAGGAACCAAAGGCCACGAGCCCGCAATTATTGTTCCTTCCAAGAGAAGAACAAAATACAAGAGAGAGCCAAATTCAAGATCCGATCATTTCGAGATGCCTGGACACACTGCGTTTGAAAGACTGGAGATCATAGGAAGCAGGAAATACAGACAGAGGGAGACAGTTCCAGACTTGACCTGTTGCATAAATGAAGGACTGGGAGTAACGGTTAACTCTTGCATTACAGTGTTGGACAGAAAAGGGATGAGAGTTTGCTGCTTGACGGGTGCTACGTGCCAGTTGTAGAGGTGGAGGAATGCATGCAGACAGTTCAGAGGAAGAGCGACCATTGAAGTAGCGATAGAAAGGAGATAAAGAGTGTTGCTAAACGGGTGCTACGTGCCCACCGTAGTCATGGAAGGATGCAAGCAGATAGTTCAGAGGAGGAGTGAACATTGAAGTAGCAATAGGAAAGAGATAAAGATGCAACAGTGCAGCAAGGAGACAGGTTGAAAGGACACAGTAAGAGGAGGGGAGTTAATTAGATGAAAAAACTTTGACTCCACCCTGTTGAGAAGAGCTATGCGTGGGGAGCCTTCCCACACATGATAGTTGTATTCTACACACGGGCGAATAAAACCCGTGTATAAAGTCAAGAATTGTGCAGGGGTAAAGAAGGTAAAGAGTCAGCTTAGCCCACCCAATCTCATGAAAACATGTTTTACAAGTGAGGCAATATGTTCTTTCCAAGATAAATCCCGTGAGAATGAAACCCCAAGTATGTTTAAAGATGATGCAGGATTGAGCTGTATATTGATAAAAATTAAATGGTACTCCTGTGGAAGATTTTGCCGGACTGATCGATGAAAGAACTGAGTTTTTGGTGGATTAAAAACAAGGTTATTTTTACCCCAATCGGAGATTTGAGCCAAGTCAGACATTAAGTATGTCATATCCTCATGCCTTGTTTGTTGAAGTAACAGCTGGGATGGATCCTGCGGGAAGTGAATGGGAAGGTGAAGGGTGGAGTCATCAGCGTGAGTGGATAGTGTTAGATGTACAATTACAAGGTCATTGATAATTAAAAGGAAGAGAGTTGGTGATACGACAGTGCCCTGAGGAACACCACAACTGATAGCTGTTGGAGAGTAGTGGCCATCTACAACGGCAGCTATAGAACGACCAGAAAGGAAGCTAGAGATGAAGGCACAGATAGAAGGACAGAGACCATAAGAGGGTAAACAAGAAATTAAAGATTTATGCCGAACTCGACTGAAAACTTTTGAGATGTTAAGTGCAATGTCAAAGCTTTCACCAAAGTTCCCAAAGGAGGATGACCAGGAGTGTGAATGGTAGATGAGATCACCACAAGTGGACCGTCCCGGGCGGAACCCATACTGACGATCAGAAAGAAGGTTGTGATAGGAAAGATGCTTTAAAATTTATTTGTTAAGAATACACTCGAAAACTTTTGAAATATAGATGTTAAAGCAATTGGGCGATAGTTACAGGGCTGGGAATGGTCACCCTTCTTTTGAGACAGACTGAATGAGAGCAAACTTCCAGCAAGAAGGAACGGTGCAAGTTGATTGACAAAGACGGAAGAGTTTACCTAGGAAGGGTGTAAGAACAGTAGCACAGTTCTTGAGGACAACAGGAGGGACCCTATCAGGCCCATATGCCTTGGTATTGTGGCCAGTGATGGCAGAAAATACATCAGTTGAAGAAATTTTAATGTCAGCCATGAGGAAGTCAGAGGGGGGGAAGTGATGGAGGGACAGCACCGGAGTTGTGGAGGGTGGAATTGTGGGAGAAAGTGTGGGAGAAGAGTTCTGCTTTATCAATAGAATAAATAGCTATAGAGCCATCAGAGTGGAAAAGAGGAGGGAAGGATGATAAGGAGAAGAGGAGGGAAGGATGATAAGGAGAGGTTGTTAGAAAGGTATTTGGCAAGGTGCCAGGAGGGGCAGGAAAAACTCGAGTTGGAGAGTTCAGAACATTTAGTATGTGTGAAATTATTTCTAGCAGAGCGAAGAACAGACTTTGTACATTTCCATGGAGAAATATAAAATAGATGAAATTCAGGGATGGGTTGGCTCTGGTACCTATTGTAGGCCTTCTCCTTGTTGTGGACAGCATTAGAACAAGCGTGATTAAACCAAGTTTTTTTTGCTTTAGTCAAAGGATATGAGAATGGAGTGTATGCTTCCACGCCTGAGAGAGTAACCTCCGTTGCACATGGCACACACAGATGGCTCTCGGCCATGGAAGCAATAATCATTCCAGGGAAAATAAAAAAGTACTACCTGAGGGCCTCCCCATCAGCAGTTCCAAATTACCACAACCGACGTTTTTTTCGGAGGAGCCGAACAGAGAGCAAAGATTTACAGCGCAAGCAGAAGGATTAGTTGTAAGGAAGCGGTCAGGTATGTTGGAACTCTCTCCAAGGCAGTCAGGGATACGGGTAGGATGCCGCACAAGCTGCTCTAGGTCATTAAGGATAGAAAAGATGTAGGCTTGTTCACCAGGCAGATCAGTGAAACTAGAGGAGAGCCAAAGGTGGTGGTGAACATTGAAATCTCTTAGAATGGAGATTTCAGAGAAAGGATAAATGGATATTGTACTATGAATATATCAATAACTATATTAATTACTATATATCGCTCGGTCACGCCAAACTGTCATACCTATGACCTAACTTTGTATAATAATTCACACTATCCAGGAATATTTAACAAGGCGATTTATCTGCTTGTTAAACAAATAAGTAAACTACTATTGAAAATACGTGGTATATATCGTAATATTGTAAAAACTAAATGTAGTAGCATAGTTTTACAGTATAATAAAGAAAAATATCTATATGTATACAACAGCAGTGCAATAGGAAGAGTACGGCAGTCACTTATATCAAGAATGTACTTGGTATTTATTAATACGAGACATACTAATAGGATAACGTACAAAATTGATACACGTATAACTGGCTTCATCCTGTTGTGCAGTGTATACTCACATTTACATATCTAACCCCTTTTGCTTGTAATTTTCATTATATATATATATATATATATATATATATATATATATATATATATATATATATATATATATATGTGTGTGTGTGTGTGTGTGTGTGTGTGTGTGTGTGTGTGTGTGTGTGAAGTATTTATACAGTTGGTCTTACTCGTAACGCCTGAGTGTGTGCAGTATTTATACAGTTGGTCTTACTCGTAACGCCTGACTCTTGCATCTTGTCTACAAGTTTTCAATCCTAGCTTGCATTTAGCGCATAGCCAATATTAACATAGCAATTTTGATGGAGAAAATTATAAAGATATCTGGAGCTGGGCTATAAACATAATGTGGACTGAGCATAATCCTGCTTTATTCCTCCCACGGTTGCTTTGCTTGATTGATCAGTTGCATGGCATCAGTCGTAGGTGAAGTTAACTTAATGTGTGTACATATATTATTCAGATACATCATAGGTAATGGTTGGAAGAACTTGTGTGTGGTTTAAAATAGCACAGTGGTTTGTAGTAGGTAAGGTGGAAAATGAAGGGGTTAGCACTGAACAGTCATCTGGTGATATGTATAAACCAGATGCAGATGTATGTGTTGGAGGCGTCTGTGCAAGTTACGAAAACTGATGTATTTTGAGTGAAGTAGAAAATCTGTGAATGTCCAGTGCGTTGATGATGGATGAGTTTACCTTGAGCAAATGCGATGTTGCAGTGATGATGGGTGTTGTGATTCTTTATGATAACCATTTCACAAGGGACCGTCTCAGCTGGCTGAAACTTGAAGATATACGCAGGACAAAGGTGAAATGCATGCAGTGATGTTCAATTGTTCTTTCACTAGCTACGGTGACAGTGTCCTGTTTATTGGAGACCATGATGACTTCTGTTTTGGTGTTGATGGTGACTAATGAGTCATCTGTTTTGGAAGAAAAAGGTTATACTGTATATGATGGACCGTGAAAAAATAATCTCTTATGAATGGTACATGAACTACTGTTGATGTTGGTGTGTGTGTGTTGCTTCTAAGTATGGATAATATAACATCAGATTCCTTTCCTTAAACAAAGGCTTCAAACAGTGAATATTTACGGCTTGACTGATTTGGACATAGATTGTGAATGGGAAGTAAATAAATTGTGATCCTTCCGTTACCAGCATTAGCTATGCCTTACATGTAAGCTTGATAAAGAACTCTAGTACTGTTTACCTGAAGTATTATTATGTCAGTATGTTCCATGACCACTGAGATGTGATGGAAAAGTGGAGTATGTCCTTCCGGTGCATTTACTTTCTCCACAATTTCTTGAGTTGTTTACTTTGTTTTTCGTTGGTTCTTTACTATCGTCATCATTACAGTGTTCAGGGTATCAGCTAGGTAATGTTGTTATGAAAGAATTTGTGCATTTTGTTAAATTTGTTATTTATTCAAGATTACTTTTTGTAAGCAATCGATAAATGTTACCGAGAATTGCTTCACCTACATGAAACAGACCACATTTGTCACGTGCATTTGCGATGTTTGTTTCCCCAACTGTGTCAGTCCAACTTAATGAGATATCCTTGATCAAGGTGAGCCTAATGGTCTTAGCCTGTTCTGCTTTATTAGATAGCTAATCCAGTGATGTTAGCAAGTCTTGCTAGGGATGATGATAGTGATGCTGAACATTTCATTTATCTTGACCTGTTCAACGTATTGACTATAAAAGCAGTCTAAATCGATTCCTCTGTCATGTAAGTTCCATGTTATGGTAATTGCTGCATTAGTTGCACCAATGTTTGTCTGTTTGGCTTGCGATCGTACAGTAATTTATTCTGGTATGTATTAATTTCTTCAGGTTTATTTCCATCTTATTAACTAGGTTTTTTGGTTGCATCAGACGTTTTATAATTGCAAGCTAAATTTCTTGAGACAATTTTAAAATGATCAGTATGAATTTGTTTCTCTTCGTCTCTCGATAGTGACTTAATTAATACATTATTTGCTGTTCTCTTAATTACTTTGTATGGGCCTTCAAATTTCGGTGACATTATTGTCTGTAGTGTGAATGATGCTATAGGCAATATCACCAATGTTGATATTTGATTCTTTTGGCTTCTTATTGATTCCGTTATTTCTTCCTTGGACATTGATAATTATTTCTTTAACTTTATATCCCATGTAATTCACGTAAACGAAGTTTAGGATAGTTTTCATAATTGTGTATTGGCATTTGTTCGCCTTCCAGTATCTTGTATGGGAGACGTTTGTCTGTCCCGTAAATAATTGTCTCTTATAGACTTGTTAATTGCACAATTAATCGATTCTTCAACTCTGGGGATCCAATCATCTCAGTCTGCATAATTCTCTTTGAGTATGTGACATAGTCCATCTAGTACTTTGGAAGTGGGAATGGAAAATTGTCAGGTGTTGATAGAGGAAGGGCAAGAGAAGGTGTGGCCTTGTTAGTGAGTCCGGAAGTTCAGCAATGTGTGATTGAATGGAAGGAGGTGTCATCGAGACTGATGTGGGTGAAAGCGAAATTTGAACGTGAGTTGTGGGTGTTTGTGAGTGCATATGGGCCTGGTAGTGAAAGGGATGAACAAGAGAGGGAGTCTTTCTGGAATGATGTTGATGAGTGTCTGCAGAGTTTTGAAGCGAATGTGAATGTGGTAATGATGGGAGATCTGAATGCTAGAGTGGGAAATGTAGCAGTTGAAGGTGTAGTTGGTATGCATGGTGTGCCTGGAAGAAATGAAAATGGGGAACGAATGATAGCGATGTGTGTTGAGCGAGAGATGGTGATTGGGAATACGCTGTTTGAGAAGAAAGATATTTATAAGTATACATGGGTGAGACAGGAGGGTGGAAGGGTTGTTGATAGAGCTTTGATGGACTATGTGGTTGTGTCTAGGAATGTAATAGGAAGATTGTTGGATGTGAGAGTTCTGAGAGGGGAGGGTGGAGGTATGTCTGACCACTACCTGGTGGAGGGAAAGTTAAGAGTAGGTAAGAGATGGATGAGAGCTAGGAGGGTTAGGTGTGGCAGGGAGGTTTTGAAAGTGAGTGAGTTGGGTAAAAGAGAGAAAAAGATAGAGTATCAGGAGAAATTGAAAGATGAGTGGAACGCAGTGAAAGATCGGGAAAATGGCAGCATGGAGGAGGAATGGCAGTTGTTTAAGAGTGCTGTGGTGGGGCATGCAGAAGAGGTGTGTGGTGTGAGACGTGTGGGTGGTGGTGTAAGAAAAGGAAGTGAATGGTGGTGCGAGGAAGTAAGTATGGCTGTGGCTGAGAAGAGACGTGCATATGAAGTGTGGCTGCAGAGGAAGGATGAGATGTCATATGAAAGGTATAAGGAGAAGAGGAATAGAGCGAGAAGGGCTGTGTGTGATGCTAAAGTGGCAGCAGATGAGAGGTGGGGTAGGCGGCTGACAGAGAATTTTCAGCAGAATAAGAAAATGTTTTGGAAGGAGGTGAAAAGGGTGCGAAAGGGAGAGTCTGGGAAGGAAGAACGAGTAAAATCAGAGGATGGAAGGATGTTAATTGAGATGGATGCAGTAAGGAAGAGATGGGCAGAGTATTTTGAAAGATTGTTAAATGTAGAGGAGGAAAGGGTGGCTGAGATTGTGGCGGATGGAAGGGTGCAAGGAATAAATGTGTTGGGAGAGTTGAATGATTCTTTGATCACGAAGGAGGAAGTGGAGATGGCAGTAAAGGAGATGAAAACAGGGAAAGCTGCAGGTATGGATGGGTGTGCTGTGGAATGCCTGAAGGGTGGTGGAGTGACTATTGTTGACTGGTTAGTAAGATTGTTGAATGTGTGTTTTGAGAAAGGTATGGTGCCAATTGACTGGGCAAGTGCTTGTGTGGTCCCGTTGTATAAAGGCAAGGGTGATAAGTATGAATGTACTAGCTTTAGGGGTATAAGTCTGTTGAGTGTTGTAGGTAAGGTGTATGGTAGAGTGTTAATTATGAGAGTTAGAGAGGGTACAGAGGGAGTGATTAGTGATGAGCAGTGTGGCTTTAGGAGAGGGAGGAGATGTGTTGATCAGGTGTTTGCTGTGAGACAAGTGTGTGAAAAGTATTTAGCGAAAGGCAAGGATGTGTTTTGGGCATTTATGGATTTGGAGAAAGCGTATGATAGAATTGATAGGGAGGCTTTGTGGACTGTTTTAAGATTGTATGGACTTGATGGTAGGTTACTAAAAGGGGTGAAAAGTTTTTATGTAAATAGTAGAGCGTGTGTAAGAGTGGGAAATGCTGTGAGTGAGTGGTTTCCCGTGAGAGTGGGGCTGCGACAGGGATGTGTGATGTCGCCTTGGTTGTTTAATATTTACATGGATGGTGTTGTAAGGGAGGTGAATGCAAGAGTTTTAGGTGGTCTGAGTCTGGTAAATGTTGATGGAGGAGAGTGGAATCTGAAGCAGCTGCTGTTTGCAGATGATACTGCACTGGTGACTGATTCAGAGGAGAGATTGAGACAGTTGGTAGAGGAGTTTGGAAGGGTGTGTGAAAGGAGGAAATTGAAAGTAAATGAGAATAAGAGTAAAGTGATGAAGTGTACGAGGTTGATAGATGGTAGGGGGATGAATATAGTTTTGAATGGTGAGTTGCTTGAGGAGGTAGATTGTTTTAAATATCTAGGGTCACATGTTGCTGTGGATGGAAGAATAGATGCAGAAGTGAAGTTTAGAATAAATGAAGTAGGAAAGGTGCTGGGAGGAATGAAAAAAGTGTTTAAATGTCGTTCGCTTAGAATGGATGTAAAGAGAAGGCTGTATGAGGGTGTTGTGGTACCGACTGCATTATATGGGGCTGAAACATGGAATATGGGTGTAGCAGAGAGGAAAAGTTTGAATGTAATGGAGATGAGATGTCTGAGGAGTATGTGTGGAGTGAAGCGTATGGATCGGGTGCGAAATGATGAAGTGCGAAGGAGAACTGGAGTTGTTCGGGAGATGGCTGGCAGAGTTGAGCAGAGGGTGTTGCAATGGTTTGGGCATATGGAGAGAATGGATAATGAGCGATTGGTGAAAAAGATAACTAGATCTGATGTGAGAGGTGTAAGGCTGAGAGGAAGACCACGAATAGGATGGATGGACAGTGTGAAGAGAGCGCTGGATGCGAGAGGGATGTCTGTTGAGCAAGGAAGAGTGGCTGTGCGTGACAGAAATAAATGGAGAGAAATTGTGAATGAATAAGTGATGACGCAGCCCTGAGGGGATATTCTCCCGCATTTGGTCTGATCAGCTAGTCAGGTCAGGTGCGGGTAAGGGGATGGGTCTGTTATGATGTGGCAGGGGTAAACCAGTTCTGCTGTCGGGCCCTGCTGCGGATGTCACTGATTGCATTGCCCAGTTGACCCTTGTGCGGTGTGGTGCGGTGAGGATCTGTCCGTTCTCCCCTTTGGGGCTAAGATGCGAATGAATGTGTTTGAATGGATGAGTAAATGGAGAGTGAGTCGTCCTGTCTCGGCTACCTCCCTTTCCTTGGGGGAAGCAGCCTAGGTATATAGATAGATAGATAGATAGACCAGTCCACTGGAAGTTGGATGATAGGCTAAAACGTTAACCTTTTTTTATATTGTATTCATATTTCTAGTATAACTGCAGAGTTAAATTCTCTTCCATTGTCACTTATTGGCACCGTTGGTGTGGTGAACCTACAGATAACATTATCTATGATTACCTGCACGACTGTTTCTGCAGTCTTATCTTTAATTGGGACCAAAATTTCATATCGTGAGAAATGATCAGTAGCAACAAAAAGACATTGATTATGATCAACGTCCCATTGTTGGTTAGGCACATGATATTTTCCCTCTGGAAGCAGGTGTTAAGGAGTAACCTTTGTGTTTGGCACATGATTGACATCTGTCATTGTGATCATGTATGTGTTTGCGTAACAATGGCCATTAATATGACATCCAGGCCTGCCTGACGTCTTATATCTGCCAGGATGGCCTGCATGTGGACTATCGTGCTTATCCTTAAAATGTGAGGTATTAGGAATACCAGCTGCCTAATTTTCTTCCTATGATATTGTTGTCCTGGATTTACCCTATGTAAGGTATTGTTTACTACCGTACTGTGAATTATTTGATTGGTTCATGTAGCTTAGGTAATGATATATCATCACCTGATTATAAATGGCATATAACTTTTGACCATACCCGGTACTGGGTCATCTCTTTGTGCATGAGAGATTTCTTCACTGTTGGGGAGTGTTTCCCTTAGACTAATTATGGTGACATTGTTTTTTGTTGGATTTCGTAATAAGGTGTCCGCCGCCATATTCATTTTACCTTTTATATAATGAATATTTACAGTGTTATTCTGGACTGTACATTTCCATCTTGCTCTCCTCCCAGTGAAGAGTTTTTCCTGAAACATGCCCAAAAGAGGCTTATGATCAGTACATAGGTGAATTTCGTAACCATATACAAGATCACAAACTTTCTGAAGTGCAAACATCACTGCTAGAGCCTCTAAGCCTGTAGTATAATAATTTTTCTCTGCTCCTTTTGTTTGTCTACTGACAAATGCAATTTGTTGGTATTTTCCATAGCTCCTAAGCCAATAAGTGAGGCATTTGTAGAAATTATAAATGGTTTATTAAAGTTAGGATATGCCAAGCAAGGTGCACATGCAAGTTTATCTTTTAAATCATTAAATGCTAACTTTTACTCCTTTCTCCACTGATGTATATATATATATATATATATATATATATATATATATATATATATATATATATATATATATATATATATATATATATATATATATATATATATATATTAAGTAGGCCGAATAATGGCTCTGCAATGTAAGAAAATCCATGTATCAAAGATCTGTAATATCCTTTGTACTTCATCCACATTTGTGTGTTCAGGGAAATTCCTTACTGCTTTTATTTTTTCGTCTGAAGTGTGGATACCCTCTGCATCCAGCCTATGGCCTAGGAATGAAATTTCTTTAAAGCATATTTATATTTAGACAGCTTAATTTTTAATCCAGCAGTGGCTAACTTGTGTAGGAGATGGTCTAATTTCTTTAAATGCTCTTCTATTGTTTTTGTTGCAGTTATAAAGTCATCCAGATAAACAAAAATGCCATCACCTAGCGTTCCTGATAATACTGTCCATTAATTGTTGGAAGGTGCCTGGAGCATTGCGAGGCCCCATTGGCATTTTGCGGTACTGAAAATGACCACTATTAATGGGAAATGCTGTATACTCATATTTGTGTGAGTCCTCATCTGACACAATCTGGTAACAGCCACTGAGCAAATTAATTGTTAAAAGTACATGGTTTTCAAGTCCAATATTATGTAAGACGTCACTTAACAATGGCATGGGAAAATGATCTGGGATCGTTTGCTGATTTAGTTTGCACTAATCAATAACTGCCCATATTTCACAAAGCAAAATGGTGCATTCCATAGGGACACTGACGGCTCAGTGATACGCGAATTTAGCATTTCGTCCACATATTGTTTAGGTAATGCCCGCTGGAAGTGTGGTGCTCTATAGGCCTATGCTGACACGTACTTAGATTGTGTGTCAGGTTTTACATTAATTTTGTGCTGTACTAAATTCGTACAACCTAATTTTTCACCAGGTAATTTGACTGATTGTCGGTGTTTTTGTAGTAAATTCAGTAGATCATTCTCTACATCAGAACATTTCAAGTGAGTCAAAGGTTCTTATATACAGTCGCTGTCTCCCGATTTGTTTTCGCTTGGTGTTCCTGCTATTGTTTCTCCCTGTATAGGAGCAGGACAAGTCTTAAAATTACAGATACAAGTTCCTTTATTGATCTGCACGTCTCCGTTCATCAGGTTTTCAAGGAAGACATTCTTTTCCCCTCTGTTGATTATCCAACGTAAAGCATTCTCTATTGAGAGACCTTTCACTTTGCAAGTTTCTTCTAATACTTTAACATTGCATTTCTTCAATTTATTCTTTATTGTGACTTTCATATATGATCATGGTGGTATGGTTATGTCATAGCTAATGCACGCTGGGTGAGTGGGTGAACTTAATTGGGAGACAGAGAGAGGGTCAGTGTGCACAATTTCTCAGCGAATGTAGGTCATACTCTTCGTATCTCGTGTTGTGTTTAATTGCTCTTGCTACCTTAGAATTTCTTTAATTATCGGGTGTAGTATCTGGAGAAGAAATTTCCTCTTTGAGTTCATCAAATTCTATACCATTAAGAAGGGGCATCAGTAAAATAGTTTCTTATCTCATTGCATATAGGCCCAGGGGCATATTTGCCGTAACTGATCAATTCTCTATGTAGAATGTATTATTGATTGTTATGGTAGTCTCTGTAAATTTGATGTCTAACTCAATCATACCTTTCACAGATATTTCGTTACCATCTACAGTGTATAAATCTAAGTTCGGTTCCTCCATAAATGTTACCTTTCTGTTATTTTCAAAAATTCTTTTTAATTCCTCTTGTGTTATTAGATTGACTTCAGAGCCTGAATCCATACATAATGAAATATTTTCATCGTCACAGAAAGCGGAAACCAGAATGCTTCCGTTCCCATCTAAGATTACTATCTTTACTCCTGGCTTGTTTGATTGTTTACTGGACTTTATGTATTGTCGTCTTTTGTGCTGAAATAAACTTCCTCCGAATCGTAGATAGCTACCAATTTATCTACTGTTTTTTTCTCTCTGGTCCAGTGACCGACAGTTTTGAGTTTCCTACAGTACTGCTCCAACCTCTTTGCTTTGTCTCTGCCCTCTTTATTTTTTATGTAACTTTCAGGTCTCGTGTGACCTGGATTTGCCCAGTAGAAACACAGTCTATCTCTCGAATTTGACCTATGGTACGATGCAGTTTAACATATTTTGGTCTTTCTGTGGCACGTTGCCTACTAGGGCTTCGCCCAAATTTCTGAGCCTGCCTGTTAATTGGTGTGCATGTTCGAGGCTATGAGTTCTGCTGACAGTCTGTTTGTCTGTACTTTGGACGAGACTGTCTTTGGTCTTAACTTGGACTAGATTTATTTATCACTGCAATAGTCTCTGCTATTCTCATCCCTGTTTTATTGCATTGTGATATTTCAGTCACACCTGATTTATTACACCTCAGCTCTACCTCGTGCACATAATCTAGTAAACACATTCCTGGACTATAAGGTATATATCATCTTTACGAATTTTAGAACTCCTTCAGGCAATTTCCATAATGCAGTAATATATCAAGTTATGTCAACGACATGTATTGGTGACATATTACCATCATCTCCAACCCATCCTGAATTTTCCATACTAGCTAACAAAGTTCTTTTAATGATGGACACATCAGCTGTTATGTCATCTAGATCTGGTTGGAATTTGTTTGTTTTAGTTGGTCTACAATTTTATATAATTCTGGGGTTATACTAACAAAAAATTTCTGCTTCCAGAAAAATTTCTAAGGAATTATTTCTTAACTCATTATATATTCTAGCTCGCAAAAGCTTGTCTGACTTAAGCAAATTGCCAGCTGGGCAACGTTCCTGATGTATTCTAGCTGAAAAACACCTGTTTTTTTCTTCTCGTCTGTAATGTTTCTTCTAACGAAATGTTGTTCATTTTTATATCTACTCTGTCCTTATTATTACCATACTTGAGAATTTTGTGAGACTGTTGTTCTCATGATAAACATACACTGGTCCCGTATATGTGTAGTGTTGTGAGGAAGGTAATGCAATGGTAGCTACTCGCTTTATTTGTCTTGCTGTTTCCTGTTTGTCCATCCATTTTTAACGGAATTTCCTTGCAATTGTAAGATGAAGGTATTTCATGTGTGTTTCCTGATATGTGTTCTCTCTTGTTTAGAATTTCTTGATTGTAATACGTATTTATGAAAGGATTAAAATTCTCACTCTATGTCTAAAATCTCTGGCCTCTCGTCATCATTATTCGCTTCTGAGTAATTTTCATTTGTATCGTGTTGTTCTGTTTTTATTTGTTTCCTGGGTTTGTTGTTCGGCATCTTCTTGTTTCTCTGCTTGTGGTGGGTTATATGTTTTGTTGTGCTGGTTTTCTGCTTGTACTTGTGCAAGGCTATTAGGTTATGCTGATGCGAATTCTTCTGGCAATAAAGTGTGATTTTTTTTTTTAACAAAACGATACAGAGTAAAAGGGAAGTTGAATGCCGTGGAGGGTGCATGCAGTGCGTGTGGATAGTGAACTGAATGAATTTTTCTATCTGAATGTTGGATTGAAACAGGGATGTGTCATGTCCCCTTGGTTGTTCAATCTGTATAAGGATGGGGGTTGTAAAAGAGAAACAAAGTAGGGCAGTGGATAATTGGAGTGACCCTGGTAAGAGAGGGCAGTGTTTGGAAACTCCCTGTACTGTTGTTTGCAGATGATACTGTATTGTTAAGTGAAGACGAAGGGGAACTGCAAGGCTTGGTGAATGAGTTTGGGAGTGTAAGAAACTGAATTTAAAGGTGAATATAGAGAGGATTAAAGATGTGATCTTTGAGAGAGGTGAAGCCACTAAATGTATAGTGAGGCTGGACGAGGAGAAAATGGAAACCATGATTATGTTTAAGTACTTTGGTAGCGTGATGAATAAGGATGGAAGTTTAGAGGGTGAAATGCTTGAAAGGAAAGAAAGATTGCTGGTTCTTTGAAAGCAGTGCTAAGGAACAAGGAAGTGAGCATGGAAGTAAAGAAGTCACTGCATGACCGTATTGTGATACCAACTCTAACTTATGGAAGAGAAGCATAGATCTTGTTGGAAGTACACTGGAGTATGAGCAGTGAAAATGAATTATATGAGAGGAGCATGTGGAGTTACATGGAGAGATAGACTCGCAAATGAGGAAGTGAAGGAGCGCTGTCGTGTAGATGTAGATGTGATAGAAAGCGTTAGGAGAAATACATTGAGGTGGTTTGGCCATGTTTTTTTTTTTTTTTTTTTTTTTTTAATGCGAGGAAGAAGGAACCAAAGGCCATGAGCCCGCAGTAACAGTTCCCTCCAAGAGAAAAACAAAATACAATAGAGAGCCAAATTCAAGATCCGATCATTTTGAGATGCCTGGACACACTGCGTTTGAAAGACTGGAGATCATAGGCAGGAGGAAATACAGACAGAGGGAGACAGTTCCAGAGCTGACCTGTTGCATGAATGAAAGACTGGGAGTAACGGTTAACTCTTGCATTAGAGAGTTGGACAGAAAAGGGATGAGAGTTTGCTGCCAGACGGGTGCTACGCGCCCGTCGTAGAGGTGGAGGAATGCAAGCAGACAGTTCAGAGGAGCAGTGACCATTAAAGTAGCGATAGAAAAGAGATAAAGATGCAACAGTGCGGCGAAGAGACAGAGGTTGAAGGGAGTCAGTAAGAGGAGGAGAGTTAATGAGACGAAAAGCCTTTGACTCCACCCTATTGAGAAGAGCTGTATGTGGGGAGCCTCCCCACACATGAGAGTTGTACTCCACACAGGGGTGGATAAAACCCCTGTATAGAGTCAACAATTGTGCAGGGGTAAAGAAAGAGAGGAGTCGGCTTAGCACACCCAATCTCTTGGAAGCAGATTTTACAAGAGATGTAATATGATCTTTCCAAGATAAGTCCCGAGTAAATGAAACCCCAAGCATGTTCAAGGATGATGCAGGATTAATCTGAATATTATTAAACATTAGTGGGTATACCTGTGGAAGATTTTGTCGGGTTGATAGGTGTAAGAACTGAGTCTTAGAAGCATTAAAGACAACCATATTATTTTTACCCCAGTCAGAGATATGAGCCAAGTCAGACATTAGGTGTGCCATAGCCTCATCCCTTGTTTCTTGAAGTAACTGTTGAGATGGGCGTTGCGGGAACCGAATGGAAAGGTGAAGGGTGGAGTCATCAGCGTATGAGTGGATAGGGTTAGATGTACAGCTTAGAAGATCATTGATGAATAAAAGGAAGAGAGTTGGTGATAGGACAGAGCCCTGAGGAACACCACTGTTGATAGATCTAGGAGAAGAACGATGGCCGTCTACGACAGCAGCTATAGAACGACCAGAAAGGAAGCTAGCGATGAAGGTACAGATAGAAGGATAGAAACCGTAGGAGGGCAGTTTGGAAATTAAAGATTTGTGCCAGACTCGATCGAAAGGCTTTGAGATGTCAAGTGCAATGGCAAAGCTTTCGCCAAAGTCCCGAAAGGAGGATGACCAGGAGTCTGAAAGGTAGGTGAGAAGATCGCCAGTGGAGCGTCCCTGACGGAACCCATACTGACGATCGGAAAGAAGGTTGTGATAGGAAAGATGCCTTAAAATTTTTTTATTAAGAATTGACTCGAAAACTTTTGAAATACAGGACGTTAAAGCAATTGGACGATAGTTGGAGGGTTGGGAGTGGTCACCCTTCTTTGGGACTGGCTGAATGAGAGCAAACTTCCAGCAAGAAGGAAAGGTACAAGTTGACAGACAAAGGCGAAATAGTTTGCCTAGGCAGGGTGTAAGCACAGAAGCACAGTTTTTGAGAACAACAGGAGGGACCCCATCAGGCCCATATGCCTTGTTAGTACTGAGGTCAGTAATGGCAGAAAATACATCAACTGAAGAAATTTTAATGTCAGCCATGAGGAAGTCAGAGGGGGGAAGTGATGGAGGAACAGCACCGGAATCGTCTAAGGTGGAATTGGAGGAGAAAGTCTGTGCGAAGAGATCTGCTTTATCAGTAGAAGAAATAGCTACAGAACCATCAGAGTAGAAAAGAGGAGGGAAGGATGATGAGGTAAAGTTGTTAGAAAGATTTTTGGCAAGGTGCCAGAAGGAGCGGGAAGAATTCGAGTTGGAGAGTTGAGAGCATTTAGTATGGATGAAATTATTTTTAGTAGAGCGAAGAACAGACTTAGCACGATTCCGGGCAGAAACGTAAAGATTATGTGATTCAGGGGTGGGTTGGCTCCGGTACCTTTTATAGGCCTTCTCCTTGTTGCGGACAGCATTAGAACAAGCGTGATTAAACCAAGGCTTTCTTGCGCTGGTCAAAGGATATGAGAAAGGAATGTTATGCTTCCATGCCCGAGAGAATAACCTCCGTAATGCTCAAGGCACATTCAGATGGCTCACGGCCATGGAAGCAATAATCATTCCAGGGAAAATCAAAGAAGTACTGCCTGAGGGCCTCCCAGTCCGCAGCTCCAAAATGCCAGAGACGACGTTTCCCTGGAGGGTCCGCAGGCCGTACTGGAGCGATAGGACAGGTTAAGGTAATAAGGTTGTGATCGGAGGAGCCCAACGGAGAGAAAAGATTAACAGAGTAAGCAGAAGGATTAGTTGTGAGGAAGAGGTCAAGTATGTTGGAGCTCTCTCCAAGGCGGTCAGGGATACGGGTAGGGTGCTGTACAAGCTGCTCTAGGTCATTAAGGATAGAAAAGATGTAGGCTTGTTCACCAGGTGGATCCGTGAAAGGAGAGGAGAGCCAAAGGTGGTGGTGAACATTGAAATCTCCAAGAATGGAGATTTCAGAGAAAGGAGAAATGGACAGAATGTGTTCCATCGTAGAAGTAAGATAGTCGAAGAATTTTTGATAGTCAGTAGAATTAGGGGATAAGTAAACAGCACAGATATATTTAGTCAGAGAATGACAGGAAAGCCGCAGCCAGAGAGTGGAGAATTCAGAAGAATCAAGTTCAGGAACACGAGAGCAAGATAAGTCGTTGCGTATGTATACACAACAGCCACCTTTGGCTTTGAAATGAGTATAGAGAAAGTAGGAGGATACAGAAAAGGGTTTGCTGTCAGTTGCCTCAGACAGCTGAGTCTCCGTTAGAAAAAGAAGGTGAGGTTTAGAGGAGGAGAGGTGGTGCTCAACAGAGCGAAAGTTAGATGAAAGGCCGCGAATGTTGCAGAAATGAAGACGAAGAGAGTCAGACAGTGGTTCCAGGCACCTCGAGTCGTCACCGGGAGAGGGGCAGATGGCGGGGGCATTTATGGTCCCCCCCCCTGGGGACTCCGAGGCTGGGTGAATTGACGCCATTTTGGTAAATTTTGAATAGGAAGTGTAGTGTGTACTGTGCATGTAGTTTGGTGAAGATAGATAGAGAAATTTGTACTGGAGAGCATGCTGGCCTACACTCTGTGTAACTGAGACACTGAAAAAGTTCAGCAAAGGGGGATGGTCAGGAACTAGTCCTGAGGGCTGATGAAACGGGAGCTCCAGCACTCCCTGTCATCAGCTTTCCATCCACCTCGGGAGTACTGCCCTGCTCGACTGGTGCCACAGTGGAGAGGATGGAGAGCGAGAGATTAACGAGAAGAGTTTATGCGAGTGAGGTGCATGGTGGAGAGGGAGGGGGAGGCCGAGGATGAGATGGAGGGAAAAAGGGGTATATGACAGAGAGGGGTATGAGCTGGGAGCGAGACAGTGAAGTGGCATTGGACAGGGCGACATGGAGGCGATTTGTTTGAGGCCACCCTTTTTGGGATTGAGGCGTCTGGCAATAGGTAGGTAGATTGAGATTTTACACTTACCTTGACTGCTCACTGAATTAAAATTTAAATGATAAAACACGTACAATATATCAGTGTAAAGTGTATATTGTCTTTCACTATAATTGTAGGCTATATGGAAAAATACTGAGATATGAAAGTTATATGACTGGGAAATATAAATTATATATATATATATATATATATATATATATATATATATATATATATATATATATATATATATATATCATTTCCTGTGGCACCCCACGGCATGCATAGGGCCTCGATGAACTCTCTCCACCAATATTAGTCTCCTGCCGTCTCCTTCAGGTCCCACCAACACTCCTCTCCTGCTTCTCTTTTCATTGTCCTCAACCAGGTTTCCCTCGGCCTACCTCTGCCTCTTCTTCCTCTAGCAGTCCACTCTGGCACATCCTGTATTAAACTGCCTTCTTTTCTATATATGTGCCCCAACCACATCCAGCGAGACAGTCTCACATATTCATCAACTGGTTTCACTCTCGTACTATCCCTTACTCTTTCATTTGTAATTCTGTCTTGCCACTTAATCCCAAGAATCCTTCTCAGTATTTTATTCTCAAATCCTAATACTTTCTGATTTGTTGCAATTGTACTGTACCATGACTCATGCCCATAAATTAAAATTGGTCTAACCATGGACTTGTAAATTTTTACTTTAGTAGGTACCGAAAGCATATTATTATTCCAAACAGATTTCAACATTCCAATAGCTCGCCAAGCCAGTCTAATCCTTTCCTCAGTTTCACTGTTTGATGATCCATTAGATGATACAATCGTTCCCGGATATTTAAATTTTCTACATTCTTCACCACATCATTTCCAGTTACACAATCGATTTGGTTCTCCACGTTCATATTAATTATTTCAGTATTTCCACAATGTACAGTATTATCAATCCCACTTCCTCCACGAGACAATCAAGCACCCTCAGCATCTCGTAAATACTTCCAGAAATCAGTACAATATCATCAGCATAGTCCAAATCCATCAGCTTCTTATTTTTCCTGCACCTGTTCTCCTTACAACCTTTCTCATAACATAATCCATAACCAAAACAAACAGCAATGGCGAAAGAACACCTCCTTGAATCACTCCTGACCTAACTTCAAATGGATCACTCAAAGAACCACCCACCATTACCTTACAAAAAATACCTTCATGTAGGCTTCTAATAATATTTACAAACTTTTCTGGTATACCATAGAATCTCATAATTATCAACATAACACCACGTGAAACACTATCAAACGCCTTTTCAAAATCCACAAAACTACATACTAAGTAGCATTTTCATCTCATTAGCTTATTGCATTAGATGCCTTACAATAAAAATCTGAGTGGGCAGGGGATGCTAAGAATCCCACGGTGTAAAAATAAGTTTATACATCCAAAAAGAACCTTAAGAATAGGGAATTGAAATGTTCAAAAATCTCAATCAGGAATACAGTGCTCAAGGAATACAGTACAGATATTTGTGTTCTTACAGAAACGAGGTTGCTTGGAGTTGATAAAATGAATTTGGAAGATGGTATTACTTTGTTGGTTTCTGGTAGGAGTGATGGAAATCATTACCAAGGAGTAGGCTTACTGCTAAGTAGAGGTGTTTGTAAGGCAGTATGTGAGTTTGAGCCAATTAATGAACGCTTGCTTTCTGCTCGTTTAAAATCTGACCATGGTAAAATCAGTATGGTTGTAGGGTACGCCCCGACAAATGAGGCTGCTGATGAAATGAAGGATGACTTTTATGAGAAGCTGCAGGATGTAATGAATAGAGTTAATATAGTATTTATAATCGATGATGTGCCAATAAAGTGATGAAACTTTGAAAACAAAAATATTTAACTCAAGATAGGTTACTGTGGCACCAATCTTCGTAGTCGATGGTGGTAGAGGTGGTGGTGATGAGTGGTGACTATGATGGATGATGATGGTGGTGGTGGTGGTTGGTGGTCAGCTGTGTTGTGTTAATTCAGCTGCTCGCGTCAAAACTGCATTCGCATGCCAACACAGCTTCCTTACTTCCCCTTACTCTCTTGCTTCCTACTTACTTTAATTTCTTACTTGCTTCTTGTGATTAATTTGCTACTCGTAGAAGTGAACTTGTTGATCTTGTTACCTGTAGAAGAAAAACTTGTAGTTGATTGTAGAGTGGTAAATTGTAGAGTTGTGAATCGTGGAGTTGGAAAACATTGATGGTTGTTGTAGATAGTTGTTTTATCTTCTACTTGACAGTTTCTTCACTGCCACAGCTTTACCACTGCTTCACCGCTGTTCTTCTTTCTTCGTTGCTGCTGCATTACCACTGCCCTTTACCGCTGCCACCCGTGTCGATAGGTAGATTGGTAGGTAGGTAGGTAGCTAGTTAGGTAGGTAGGTGCCACCAATGGTAATAAATGGATATTGTTGAGAACCGTTGCCACCGATGTCGATATCGTAGAGTATCGTGGATTTCAGCAGCAGCCAAATGTGGCTTAGGAGTTTGTAGATTGGCAAGGCACCACTGTCACCAATAATGTGGGCTGCTACTAATATAAAGTCGTAAGGGGTTGGATAGCATGGAGGTTGTATCGTATGTGAAGGTGACTTATCGACACTATGTGGTTATGGGTATTTTTCTGTGACACAGTAATATTGTTTCACTGACTACCCCTGTGACGGACAGTGGCGTGACTCACTGAGTCAGAGTGACAGCTAATCTCTTCATTCTGCTCCCTCTGCCTCCTACCAATCTCCTGTTCCATCTCTTATCCCTCCCAGTTTCCTGCTGCCCTCTCTGCACCTGTTATGTGGTATATATCACGAACTGACTTCCGGCTGGATGACGTGTGTGTTTATGTGTGTGTGTTTATGTGTGTGTTTGGCACACTTCTGTCACGTGAGATAACTGGCTTCCATAAGTGTGTTTGACAGCATTATGTGTTTGACATACATCATATATTCTTGGTGGCCTAGAACCAGAGGATGTTACTGTTTTCTCTTCCTGATGCACCAGACACCTGCTTATTAAATATTGAGCTAGTAGACAGGGCTAACCCTATAACAGTTTGAAAGTCGCCACTATCAAACTTTCCTTAGCTGATCCTAAGGTAGTTTTTCCCGTAGAATCCATTTCTGCTTGGGTCATTTCTGTATCGTGCATATTTAGTGAGATAGTTTGCATATTTGAATAAATTAGTGGAAATAACGAATACAGATCGTCCAACTTGTGTTGGTGAATTTCTGCAGTGTGTAAATGGATATTTTTTCCTTTTTAGGTGTAAATATATTTGTCGTGTAACTTTTGTACAAGTTTATTGTGATTAATTACCATAAATTATGCATATCAGACTCAAATGCCTATTCAGACTAAAAGTAAACACATCCATGGTAGTTCTGTGTTCATTGTGAGTCAAAGTACTTCTTTCTTCAAAGATTTTATAATATTCCTGTACAACTGATCACTACAGAGGCGGTAAATACCACAAAAAACTCTTCAATGTTCATATATTAAGTTAATATAGGCATAAGAACGAGAAAATATAAACAAGATTGGCAAGGGAGGGGGATAGCACATAACGCTGTACTTTTCGAGAAACAAATAACATAAATGTCAAAGTTTTGTGCGTTACTAATAGGTTAAACGGGTTTAGAAGTGCCTCTGTATGCAATAAAATACCGGTACATAATGACACAGTCACTCATAAAGTACATAAATAATGTCCATTAAAATGAGATACATCATCACACGACTTCCGAGCTATGTAATTCGAAGCGATGTACCAGGAATGTTATAGACTGATCAATTGAAATGTCTTATTCCAAGTCATCTGAGTAATCAGTCTCTCTGTCTGACGTCTCTGGATCACTAATGAGTAGAAAATCACTGTTACACTCTGATGGGGAATAAGAAATGTCTATAGTAGATTTTAGATGATTTTCATTAGAGGATGTAGCACCTTCCTTTTTCTGCCTCTGTTTTGGAGGTTGAAGCCGTTGTTGCCTTCATTCACTTCCCGAACTCTCATCAGCTTCCTCTCCACACTTTGATTTTCTGGGAGGTTCTTTGCACTGGCTTTGTGGAAACTGTGAAAAGGAGAATCATACTGGAACAAGGCCATCGTCTGTTTGTAGCCAGCCATTGCACTCAGGTGTGGCATAATCTGTATCTTGCTTAAGACATTGTTTCAAGATGTATGCTTGTAAGTTACACCTCTTCAGATGGTCCTGTGAGCTATGTTCGTCAGGAAGAAGACCCTAACTTGATATGATCCTCTACTGATCATACAATCCGATTCTCGTTTCCACACAGTCTTCTCCCTCTTTCCTGGGTACATGACTATCTGCATGAAAATGAAAATGTTCTCCAGGTGTTGAAATGAGACCAGAAGAATTCCCACCGAAGTCAACGGGGTAAACTTGCTTTGTGCCATCATTTACCTAAGTGGTTTCACTTTTCCAACTTTGATGGGATATGAGGTTATGTCACATCCCGTAACACTATGAAAGGCAGGCAAAATATCACATACTTCCTTCCCATATAACCTACAAACACCACCTATGTCCACATATCTCTCTTTGTCTGTTTTGCATGTACTATTTCTCAACAGGATCAACTTTGCCATAGGCATACACAAGCAAAACAAAAATATCTGTATCTGCAGCAACAGCCACAACAGGACTATCAGTTAATGAAGCATGTCGAATAAGTCTTGTATCTGCTTCACGGTGGTTGCATTGCTCTAAGAGAATTACATCTCCAGATGTGATCAACCAAGTATTGCTTAAGTCTGTAAATATTTGTGGGATGTCAAGCCTTCATCTATTTGAGTCAATCTTTTGGTATTTGCAAGAAAGGTAATCTTTGCAAATTATTAAAAGAGTGTGTGTGTGTGTGTGTGTGTGTGTGTGTGTGTGTGTGTGTGTGTGTGTGTGTGTGTGTGTGTGTGTGTGTGTGTGTGTGTGTGTGTGTGTGTGTGTGTGTGTGTGTGTGTGTGTGTGTGTGTGTGTGTGTGTGTGTGTGTGTGTGTGTGTGTGTGTGTGTGTGTGTGTGTGTGTGTGTGTGTGTGTGTGTGTGTGTGTGTGTGTGTGTGTGTGTGTGTGTGTGTGTGTGTGTGTGTGTGTGTGTGTGTGTGTGTGTGTGTGTGTGTGTGTGTGTGTGTGTGTGTGTGTGTGTGTGTGTGTGTGTGTGTGTGTGTGTGTGTGTGTGTGTGTGTGTGTGTGTGTGTGTGTGTGTGTGTGTGTGTGTGTGTGTGTGTGTGTGTGTGTGTGTGTGTGTGTGTGTGTGTGTGTGTGTGTGTGTGTGTGTGTGTGTGTGTGTGTGTGAACTATTAACTCTCCTCCTCTTAGTGACTCTTTTCAACCTGTCTCCTCGCCGCACTGTTGCACTTTCTATCGCTACTTCATCTGCTTGTATCCCTTCACCCTTACGATGGGTGCGTACCACCCGTCTAGCAGCAAACTTTCATCCCTTTTCCGTACAACTCTTGCCTCTCTAATGCAGCAGTTAACCGTTGCTCTCAGCCTTTCATGTATGCAACAGGTCAGCTTTGGAACTGTCTTCCTTTGTCAGTATATTCTACTGCCAATGATCTCCAGTCTTTTAGACCCAGTTGTTACAGGCATCTCAAAATGTACTGATCTTGAAATTGGCTCTCGTTTATTTTGTTTTCATTATTTCTTGGAAAGAACAATCTTGCAGGCGCCTGGCGTTTGGTTCTTTCATCCTTGCATAAAAGAACAAAGTGACTTTCACCGCCGTATGACCCACATTATAAAACTCTACGGACTAAACCATCCACGTTTCAATTACTCTGCCAAAACAAGGCGTTAACGCCAGGCGCCTTTAATCCAGTGGTTCTCAACGGGGGTAGGGAGGGGGGGAGGGGGCCAACGCCCCCTTGGATGACGTAAGCAGTTTCCAAGAGGGGGGCTAGGACACGGGGGAAAACATAGTAGCCTGAGTGTGTGTGTGTGTGTGTGTGTGTGTGTGTGTGTGTGTGTGTGTGTGTGTGTGTGTGTTTTCGTGTACGTGCTTGCTTGTGAGCGTCTGGGTGTGGGTGTGGGTGTCACGATGAGCCACTGATTCATTTTCAGTATTAATATTCTGTCTCCGCTCCAGCCTTCAAAACAACATAATTGTTTATACCTTTGTGATAAGTTGGTTTCTTTCTTTCTCTGTCTGTCGCCCTGCCACCGTACTGATTTTTTTTTCTCTCTCTCTCTCTTATCTGGCCGTCTCGAGAGAGAATTAAAAATACGAAAGGAGTCGTATAATGTAAGATGGACCACACATCAGTAATTAAAGTTGGAGCATCGAAAAGTTTGTTTTCGTTCCTAGTCAGTACCTAAATCTGCCTTGCCATTTCCACTATGTATTTAAAATTTCACAGACTTCAAGTGTCAGTAGCACCACGTCCACGGGTGACAGTTTCCTGTCTCACGCACTCCCTTACTTGTTTCTTCGACTGACCGATGCTTAACATGGGACTCAACCAAAAATATGCCGGCATGTCTGTAAGTTCAAAGAGTGCAAATTAGTTCGTGGTTATTGACAAGGAAGTAATCTGACATTAAATAATATGTGATTACGAACATGTATGTTTTGATTTGATGTTTGTGGCTGTGAGGTGCTGTATTACGATCATGTGTTGATTTAATGTTTATGACTTAATGGAGGAGCTTTATAACTATTTGGCGTTTATGCCCGATTATTGATGCTTCATGACCATTTGATAGTGTTTATGAGTACGGCCATGTTGTCCTGTTTAAGGCCATGATAGTGTGGTCGTGTTTTATTTTTATTAATATGGTGACGTTAATGACCATGTGG
>NC_137012.1:7464642-7484642 GCF_032717465.1 Coenobita brevimanus
TATGGCCAACTCCCTGCAGCACGTCGTAACCAAGGGGGGACGGAAGAAGAGATATAAAGAATTATACAAGGACAATTCTGAATACATGCAACATCATACCAAAATACCTTGAAACTAATGTCTCTGACAGAAAACAATGATGAGCCCTCTGCAGCGAAAGAACCATTCACCTCGAAGAAGCTCGGTACCTGGCCAGAGAAGAGCGTAGACAACGGAGACTCAACGAAAACAGAGTTCTCCCAGCAAACCAGGACTTGACATGCAGACTGTATGGCAATGCTTGTGGATCAAGGATTAGTCTGCACACACACGTTGCCACCAAAGAGAATGAGAAACACATGTGGGTATATTGGCCGTCGTCTTCTGTATCAGCAGGACAACCTAAACCAAGTGTGTGTGTGTGTGTGTGTGTGTGTGTGTGTGTGTGTGTGTGTGTGTGTGTGTGTGTGTGTGTGTGATCTTAGGCATGTGGGTGTCTTATCTTATGTGCAGTGTTCCAGGTCTTTGTGTGTGTGTGTGTGTGTGTGTGTGTGTGTGTAATAAAGTCTCTCCTCAGAATTTCAAAGTGAAAACACAAATAAAATCTCTCTCTCTCTCTCTCTCTCTCTCTCTCTCTCTCTCTCTCTCTCTCTCTCTCTGAAGGGATAGAGAAATATAAGAACGAGCTTTTTCTTTGCTCAACCACATCTTCCTTGCCATCATGAAACGTCTGTTGATAGATGGATTGATAGACTGTTAGATAGAGATAGATAATGTTGAGTTAAATATAGATACAAGTAGACAGAGACAGATAGATAGGTAGACTTTTAGATAGTGGTGTGGTTCAACTGTCAGACAGATAGACGTAGCGACAGGGTATGTTGTTCTTTATATGAGTAGATAGATTGATAGATAGATAGATAGATAAATAGATAGACTTAATGGTAGGTAGACTTTTAGATAGTGGTGTGGTTCAACTGTCAGACAGATAGACGTAGCGACAGGGTATGTTGTTCTTTATATGGGTAGATAGATTGATAGATAGATAGATAGATAAATAGATAGATAGACTTAGTGGTAGCGTTTTGGTTCGTAGAGATAAGTAGATAGACGTTGGTGTGTCTCATATAGATAGGTGGACTGTTAGAGATCGTGTTGTGGTTGATACTGATAGATATAGATGGATGAATAGATGGATAAACACATAGACAGACAGATAGCATGAGGGATTTGTTGATAGACTGAGATATACAGGTTAGTTCAGCTCAGGTCTGGATAATTTAGGTCAACATAGGTTTGGTAAAGGCAGATCAGATTAGGTTCGATGAAGTCGGATCAGATTAGGTTAAGGAAAGTAAAATTAGGTTTCCATAAGGGAAGTTAGACCAGCTTAGTTTGGATGGGTTAGGTTAGGTTAGGTTAAAATTTGGCTAGAGTAGATTAGGTTACACTGTCAGGTTAGGGAAAGGTGGGTTAGGTTTTAGTTTCGGTAGGTTAGAATAGTGAAACTGGGTTGTATTATGTAAGTTAATATGGACTTGGCTGAATCAGGGCAAGCTAGGGTAGATTAGGATGGGTTGGCTTAGACCATCATATTATAAAAAAGTTATATTTGTTTAGGTTGGGTCAGTGAGCGTTGGGTTACTTAAAGCTTTCCTGGCTTAGAGAAAATATACTAAATGATAATCGATATGTATACGGTGTATAATGAATGACTGCAATATTAAAAGGATAACAGATTTTTTGGAACCTATGAATTCATTTGTTTTCTACATCCAGACGGTAATATTATATAGTATTTCAGAGAGATTTTTACAACAACATCGTTAGATGCAGTCCTGTATTCCCGTCGGATGAAAAAGCTGTCTGACATCTTTTCTTAACCTATTTATTTTGCATATTACACCTTACTGTCGTATTGAAGATTTCACGAATCCTTTCAGTATCACCATACACTATATTCATAACGTACAAAAGGATATTTACCAGCCATATTCCATATCCAAAAATAAATCGCTGCGGAAGATATGTTAGGGAGCTTCCTTGATCGACGAGAATGCGGGCCTTAGAGTTCACCGACCCTTTTCCTGTTGAAGAAAATCGTCTGGTAATTGTAGTAGTAACCGTAGTGGTAGCTGCAGTCTCCATATGAATCATGACCCCAGTGGACTGCAGTCTTAAATTACTCTCCTGCAGTCCACATAATCTTTGCGGGGAATAGGGAAGCACCCGAGGGACGTCTGTATCACCAGACAGTTGAGCCGCCTGGTTACATCGGTGCCACCGCATGCAGGCGCCCTTATCAACCACAACCTTACACTATTATTTAATTATGGTTTGCAAAGGGGGCAAAAATACCAATTGCCCATGGGATAAAAATATAAATTAAAAAAGACGATGACCTGCTTTTATCACAGGACAATCAAGGGTTTCCTGTTAAACAGAGAGAGAGAGAGAGAGAGAGAGGGAGAAGGGGGAGAGCAGTAAGTTTTGCTTTCAGTGATAGGTAAGCGAAGAGTAAGTTATGCTTCAGGCTTAGGAAGTAGGTAGGTAGGTAGTAGTTAGGTAGACAGTTGTTAGGATACGTTGATGTGGAGGGAATGCTGGTTGGGAGGGGAGCAGGTCGGTGGGTAGGAATCTTGGTATTTAGGCATCTAGATAGTTGGTAGGTAGGAATTAATGCATTATGGTAGGTAGATAGGTCGGTAGGTAGGAATGTAAGTATTTGGGTAAGTAGTTAAGTCGGTAGGTAGGAAGGTGGGAAGCTATAACGGTAGGTAATTGTGTAGACAGAATGGGGCAATCATTGAGGAGACTGGCAGGTAGGAAGGCAGTTTGGTAATGTTAGTATTTAAGGAAGCACTGTGAGAATATAAGCAGGTAGGTAAATTGTAGGTAGGATCACTGATAGGAAAAAACCGAAGCTACATTAGGTGAGTACGTCAGCAGACATGTAGATGAGTACTCACAGACATGTAGGTAGGATAAATATCATATATCCCATCTCTCTCTCTCTCTCTCTCTCTCTCTCTCTCTCTCTCTCTCTTATACAATTCAATTTCGTTTTAATGGGACTCCCACACATCCAGTTCTCTGACATTTGAGAGAGTGAGAGAGAGAGAGAGAGAGAGAGAGAGAGATTTATCGACCTCATCCCACCCTGTGTGTGTGTGTGTGTGTGTGTGTGTGTGTGTGTTTGTGTGTGTGTGTGTTAAATGGTTATACTGATGAAACTTTTCCTACACATCGCCTTACTTAACGTATTCACTACGCTGCTGTCCTCACACCATTTATTCTGATTAGGACAGACTTTTCAAAGTATGCACGGTTTGTTTTCATTTGACGGAACTAGTCCATTCGCATCACTTGAATACCATATCGGGGTTACTTGAAATATGACGAGCCTTTGTTATGTGCTGGGTCTCCTTGGTTACTAGTTAAATCGATCCCCCAGTCTGACTACCCAGGACCATCAACCGGGCTGAAAGGGATTAGGTATACTGACCCGGTGAAAACGAACCAACAATAGTGTTTCCCCCTTAGTAGTTTACCTTGGATATTTCACTTCGGCGTTACACCTCAGTATTATCGTTTATTCTACTTACTTTACACTGACTCTGACGTGCCTAATGCCGCTCTGCACTATAGGTGGACCAACAGTTATTGACGAGGTAAGAACGAGGTGCTAGGGAGCCTTCTGGATAAATTCTCCTCCTGCTGTCCCCTTGTTACCTTCCTTCCTTCCAACACCAGAGAGAGAGAGAGAGAGAGAATTTGCGTGTGTGTGTGTGTGTGTGTGTGTGTGTGTGTGTGTGTGTGTGTGTGTGTGTGTGTGTGTGTGTGTGTGTGTGTGTGCATACTCACAGAATTTGACATTTCCACGTAATATTCCAAATGTGAGAAAGTTAATCACCTTTTATTCTATCCTAAACTTGCCATCACCCTATCTAGAACACCGATGTGAGTCATGAGGAAGTGCTATGGAAAGATTTTAGAGCCATAGTTATGTCTAATTTAGGCACTAAACTACATTAAATAGGCTGCATCAGGACGAAAACCTGGGTCAGGTTTGATGAAAAGAGTATAGCATTATTTTTTACCCTCCTTTTAAGTACATGACTTTTTCCTAACGCCAAACAGTTATATTCTTCCAGACACCATCACATTTTTATATTAGAGCTTTTTTTTCTTGACAGATGATTTTTTTTTTAAATAACAGAACAGAGGAAGGAAAAACAAATGAATAAAAAAAAAAACAAATCCATGCACCAGATTACTGGTGTCCTCTGTTCATAATATATCTGTAACAGTTAGACTTGAACAGCAGTAGGTTGAAGTTTGGAAGGAAACAACTGAGGAAGCGAGTTCCAGAGAGATGCAGTTCGGGGAATGAAAGAATTCTGATAGGCAGAAGTTCTGCAGTATGGCTGAGTGACATTCCAGTCATGAGCGCTGCCAGCTGCCCGTGTAGCACGAGGGAAGGCATGTAGAGGTGGCACAATGGACGCAACTTCGTCTGAGCATTTGCTATAGAAATATTTGTAAAATAATGCGAGAGGCAACATTCCTTCTTATTTGTAGGGGAGGTAGTTTATTAGTATTAGCAGGGTTGTTAATAATTCTAACAGTTTTGTTCTGAATTTTGTCTACATGTTTTAATGCAACCTCTCCACATCCACTCCACAAGAGTGAGCAGTATTCAAGCTGAGAGCGCACATGACTCTTATAAATTATAACTAACTGCTCGTCAGTGAAGAAGTTATGGACTCTGTACAATAATCCAAGTTTATTTGAGCCGGTTTTAGCAATTGATCTAACATGAGAGGTCCAGCTGAGGCATTGTTAAGTGAGACGCCAAGAATTTCAATACTTTTAGAAATAGGAATATTTGTAGCACTGAAGATAATATACGATTCTGGCAATACCTGTCTGTTAGTAAATTGTATATATTTAGTTTTACTAGCATAAAATGAAACAAGGTTATTTTGTCCCCATTCACTGATCGTGGATAAGTCTTGATTTAATGAGATGGCTGTACTGAGTTGAGAGTTAGAGATATCGGACTTTGTAAATATATAAATAAATAAATAAATCAATCAATATATATATATATATATATATATATATATATATATATATATATATATATATATATATATATATATACATACATATATATATATATATATATATATACATATATATATATATATATATATATATATATATATATATATATACATACATATATATATATATATATATATATATATATATATATATATATATACACAATATATATATATATATATATATATATATACACACAATATATATATATATATATATATATATATATATATATATATATATATATATATATATACACACGAGTATATATTAAGGTGTTTCAGAAATAGGCTAAACATTTCAACTTTATTTTTTTTATCATGCAAGTACACCACGCCCTAGTTACACATCTCATAATGATAATTCAAGCCAATTTTGAAGAAAACAGAAGTATATTTAGGGGTCGCTCAAAATGATGACTTTTCTCAATGTAATGAAAAAGAAAAGTTTCATATTTTAATTCAAGGTATAAAGTACCATGCAGAAAGTAATACACTAACTCAGAGCCATTTTTGCCAGCTCCTCCTTCGTTTTCTTTGGAACCACCCCTGCATGCTTGCGAGCCACCTTGAGCAGGAAGTGTTTCTTGTCCTCCTTCGTTGTGATCGACGAATTTAAGCGCTTGATTAAGGCAATGCCACGCTCTGCAGCGTCATTGACCACCTGCAAGGACTTGACGTGTTTCAGTGCCGACTAGTAGTTTCCATCCTCCTCCCACTCTTCTGGATCCTTGTTCAAAAACATTGGCTCCGAGCCAGAATTCATCAGACACATGATCAGACTGGCCGATTTTACGGAAACGAAGCTCGCCAAGGGCTTATTCAACAAGACCCTCTTGCCCTCAAGCTTTTTCAACCCATTGCTGAAACTCTTCCTTGTCAAGTTCTGCACCATGTCCTGCTTTACTGAAACTTCCAGACACTCATCAAAGAAGACAAGGCCCACAAGCTCTTCCATCAGATACCACAAATGATGTCTTGCCGCCTTTTCAGCAGCATCGGCAACTCACCGATCCGAGTAGCTCTTCGAAACAGAAAAAAAAAAAAAAAAAAAAATCGAAGATCATTTCCAGGTGCCCATTGAGGTATCATCGCCTCATTCCATGCTTCAACATAAATCAGGGAGATGGACAGTGCGATCTGGAGCATGCCTCGTGCGTCTGTCTGCTTTTTTGTTAGGAACTGGCTGCTGAACATTACAATCTTAATCGCATAAATCCCTTTTGCCATCCATCGCGCCTGATACATGGTTTCTGGTGGGCGGAAAGTTTACTTGCCAAGTTGGCCCCCCAAGAAGATGTAAAGAAGATGTACGCCAACTGGAGTAGTTCCTTGTAGTCTTCACAAGGATAACTTCCGCTCTCAAGGGTTGATTTCAGGAATGTCAGTATGTATTACTTCCGTCCTTGAAGTGTTGATGGCGATGAGTCCCACAAAATCTTCTTCGGTATCCACAGTCTTGTACAAGGATTGATAAGGGGCCAGTGTGTCTGGAGCCGTTTGAATAATCCTATATCTGGTCCAGAGAAAGATCCGTGGAAAACTTCGAAGACGGTTTTCAGGATGACTTCATGAACATGATGTCTGCAAACCAGCCAAACAATTGATCTTACGAGGTCGTGCCCAATTAGTGTGCAAGCACCCCGATGAATACCAATATTTGCTGCAGTAGTACTGAAGCTCAACCCAACAATCTTGTCTTGAACATTGGCCTCCCGAACCTCTTTGAGCACAACACGAGCGAGTTCTTCTCCAATCCCATTCAGTGCTACTGGAACACCTAGAAGGTGTTCAGTCTCTTCCCCGGAAACCAGTAGGGCAATCCAGTTTTGCAAACTCTTGCCTTGACAAATATTTGGAAGTAGTTTTTCATCCCACAGGTGTCGGTGGGATATCCTTTGTCCTGAATGATGCAGAGGTTCCAGCTGCTTTCTCATATCTGTTCTTACATCGAGCTTTATAGGCTGTAGGAGGCGAAATCACAAACTCCCCGAGATTATGAGCAAGGCTTTGGGCAGCAGCAGCAAATGACCTTTTTGCCTGGCGCACCGAAAGATAGTCCAGGTCCCAGACAGCTTTCCGGTTCTTGCTTGTTACTGTATGACGACAGCAAGGTGATCTGGCTGAGGTCGGACTGACAAATTAATCGTCTGTGGAAGTCGCTGACGTAGAGTTGGATTCCTCCAAAATGACTGTCCCCTCCAACCTCCTCCTTTCCCTTAAGTCTTTTTGTTTTCGCTGCAAGGCTTCTGAATCACGTTTCCTCTTTCTCTCCTTGACGTTGGCCATTACAACGTTGATGCCAGCCATTGAGAACAAGGCTGTGTCCTCGGGCTGACTAACCAGAAATCGTTTCTGTTCATCTGGAATGTTCATGCTTAATGCCTTCGAGTGTGCCACGTCGAATATCTCTTCCAGATCCGCTTTGAAGAGATCCCGCTTCATCTTCTTCTCACTGTCACTGCCTGTATTCATCTTCAACTTCACATGCTCTTCAGTTGCTTGAGCTTCTTGATGTGCCAAGCATCAACAAATTATGGAAGGCTGGCTCTTTTCGAGATTTCCCTCACCTTCAAGATGGTTTTCTTTGCAGCTTTAGATATTTTCATTTTCTCTTCCACATGATGGAACATAAACACTTTTAGTACTTGTTCCACGGAGGGTAATCGGCTTCCAGTTACGTCCAGTTGTGGCTTTCGAATCAACCAGAACGATGATGCGCCTCTGGTTACCGTGCTCTCTCTCTGAAAACAAATTAAAAAAGATTGTCATTAAAAAGGGAAAATAAATTGCTAGAAGCTGGTTTCAGAAGACTTTATACTAAAAAAAACAAGACCTTTCTGTTACAGTGCACAGAGACATCACATTAGAATAACAGCGACTTTTCTCAAGATATTAAAATACATTTCACTTTTGAGCGACCGCTACATATACCCCAATTTTAGTGAAACTTAGCAAGAAGTGATTTCCCATAAATTGAAATCAGGACGAGGAGAACATGTTCAAGTTTTTAATTTTTTTTAAACAACCTAATATACACACACAAACACATACATACATACATACATACATGTCTATCTATTTATTCCCAGACACCTCAATCCCGTACGGGGTGGCCACAAACAAATCGCCTCCACGTCGCCATGTCCCCCGCCATTTCACTGCCCTGCTTTCAACTCTCACCCCCCTCTCTCATATACCTCTCCACCCCATCCCTTCATCTCATCCTCGGCCTCCCCTTCCCTCTCTCCCCCTCCACCTCACTCACATACGCTCTTCTCGTCAGTCTCTCACCCTACATCCTATCCATATGGCCAAACCACCTCAGTGGGTTCCTCCTAATGCTTCCTATCACATCCACATCCACACCACAACGCTCCTTTATATCCTCATTTGTCAGCCTATCTCTCCATGTGGCTCCACAGGCTCCTCTTAAATAACTCATTTCCACTGCTCTCACTCTTGACTTGTGTCCTTCCAACAACGTCCAAGTTTCACTTCCATACGTTAGAGTTGGTATCACAATACTGTACTGTCATGTAGTAACTTTTTCACTTCCATGCTCACTTCCCTGCTTCTTATCACTGCTTTCAAGGAACCAGCAACCTTTCTTCATTGTTGTACCCTTTCAAGCACTTCACCCTCCAAACTTCCATCCTTACTCATCACACCACCCAAGTACTTAAACGTACTCACATTTTCCATTTCCTCACCATCCAACCTCTCTGTACAACCACTGATGTCACCTCTCTCAAAGACCATCACTTTACCCTTCCCTGCATTCACCTTTAGATTCCGTTTCTTACACACTCTCCCAAACTCATCCACCAAGCCTCGCAGCTCGCCTTCGTCTTCACTCAACAACACAGTATTATCTGCAAACAACAGTACAGGGAATTTACAAACACTATCCTCTCTCAACAGGGCCACTCCAACATCCACTGCCCTACCTTGTACCTCTTTTATTACCCCATCCATGTACAGATTGAACAACCATGGAGACATGACACATCCCTGTTTCAACCCAACCCTCAAAGAGAAAAATTCACTAAGTTCACCATCCACACGCACTGCAGCCTTAGAACCATCATACATACTCTTCACAGCATTCAACAACTTCCCATCTACTCCAGATATTCTTAATACTTTCCACAATCTTTGTCTATCCACCCTGTCATATGCTTTCTCCAAATCCATGAAAGCTGCATACAACTTTCCCTTCTCTAGAAACTTTTCCACTAAAGATCTAAGAATGAATATCTGATCTACCCAACCTCTTCTTTTCCTAAAACCTCCCTGTTCTTCTCCAACTAATTCCTCTGTTCTTTCCCTAACTCTGTTAATAAGTATCCTACCATACACTTTTCCTATTACACTAAGAAGACAAATGCCCCTATGATTACCACATGCTTCTTTTTCCCTTTTTCCTTTGTACAAGGGAATAATTATACCTGACTTCCAATCCTCCGGGACTCTACCTTCCTCCCAGGCCAATCTGCACATTTTCCACATCCATTCTACTACTATCTCTCCCCCATGCTTCAGCATGTCACCACACACCCCATCAATTCCTGGGGCTTTCCCCAATTTGACTTGAAAGTTGAAAGTTGGAATACAAATGTGGGCGATTGTGTGTGTGTATGCGCCTACGCAAGATCGTGCTAGAAGAGTGAGAGAAGAGTTCTGGACAAATGTAGAAGTGTGCATGGACAGGTTTGGAAGGAATGAGAGAGTGTTTTTGATCGGTGATATGAATGGTAAAGTTGGGAATGTGAAGGTGGATGGAATAGTTGGTGAATGGGGTGTGCCTGCTGAGATAGATGAGAATGGGAGTGCGTTAGTGGACATTTGTGCTGGAAGGGGGTTGGTGATAGCCAATACGCTCTTCAGGCATAAAATGATCCACAGGTATACATGGGGAGTGATGAGAAGGGTGGGTGGTGAACTGAATGAAAGGAAGGCAATGATTGATTATGTGTGTGTGGATGAAAGGATGCGAAGATGTGTAATGGATGCAAGAGCTTATAGAGGTTGGGGGAGTGGACTTTCTGACCACTACTTGGTGGTGGCCAGAATTAGAATTCAAGTAAGATGGAGGAATAGAAGAAGGGAAAGACGAGAGGAAGGAGTAGTTGCAAGGAGAGTGGAATGGTTTTAAGAGGATGAGAAAAAGGCAGAGTAGAAGAGAGAAGTGGATTGCGCAAATATGAATTGCAGCAGATGGGAGACGTGGAAGGTGTGTGTAGGATATTTACAGAAGAAATATGTGCAGCATGTGATGTGGTGTGTGGAAGAAAGAGAAGACGGAGGGGGGGTGTAAGGAACAGCGTGGTGGACTGAAGAGGTGAGACAGGCTGTGGCACAAAAGAAGAAAGCATACAATGAATGGATGAGAAATAGGGGCGTGGAAGAAGTTGAGAGGCGGAAGAGAGAGTTATATGTAGAAAGAAAGAGAGTGGATGAGGAATTTGGAAGGAATTTGCGTGTAAAGTGGAGGGACTGTAAGAAAATGTTCTGGAAAGAGGTGAAAAGAGTAAGACAGGGTGGAAGTGAAGTTAGCAGGGGAGTGAAAGATAAAAATGGTAGATTACTAGTGGAGAAGGGAGAAAAAGTGTGCAGATGGAGAGAACACTTTAAGGAATTGTTGAACATAGAGGATGGAAGTAATGCGAGTGTAAGTGGCTGGGGAATGGCTGGGAGGAGGAGGGAGGTGAGAAGACAGGAAGAAATCAGTAGGATAGAAGTTGTGGAAGCAATGAAGAAAGTTAAAGCGGGGAAAGCCCCAGGAATTGATGGAGTGTGTGGTGAAATGCTGAAGAATGGGGGAGAGATAGTAGTAGAATGGATGTGGAAGATGTGCAGATTGGCCTGGGAGGAAGGTAGTCCCGGAGGATTGGAAGTCAGGTATAATTATTCCCTTGTACAAAGGAAAAGGGGAAAAAGAAGTGTGTGGTAGTCATAGGGGCATTTGTCTTCTTAGTATAATAGGAAAAGTGTATGGTAGGATACTTATTGACAGTTAGAGAAAGAACAGATAAATTAGTTGGAGAAGAACAGGGAGGCTTTAGGAAGGGAAGAGGTTGTGTAGATCAGATATTCATTCTTAGATCTTTAGTGGAAAAGTTTCTAGAGAAGGGAAAGAAGTTGTATGCGGCTTTCATGGATTTGGAGAAAGCATATGACAGGGTGGATAGACAAGGATTGTGGAAAGTGTTAAGAACATATGGAGTAGATGGGAAGTTGTTGAATGCTGTGAAGAGTATGTACGATGGTGCGAAGGCTGCAGTGCGTGTGGATGGTGAACTAAGTGAATTTTTCCCTTTGAAAGTTGGGTTGAAACAGGGATGTGTCATGTCTCCATGGTTGTTCAATCTGTACATGGATGGGGTAATAAAAGAGGTAAAGGTAGGGTAGTAGATGTTGGAGTGGCCCTGGTGAGAGAGGATAGTGTTTGGAAACTCCCTGTTCTGTTGTTTGCAGATTATACTGTGTTGTCGAGTGAAGACGAAGGGGAGCTGCAAGGCTTGGTGGATGAGTTTGGGAGAGTGTGTAAGAAACGGAATCTAAAGGTGAATGTAGGGAAGAGTAATGTGATGGTCTTTGAGAGAGGTGAAGTCAGTGAATGTACAGCGAGGTTGGATGGTGAGGAATTGGAAAATGTGAGTACGTTTAAGTACTTGGGTAGTGTGATGAGTAAGGATGGAGGTTTGGAGGGTGAAGTGCTTGAAAGGGTACAGCAGGGAAGAAAGATTGCTGGTTCTTTGAAAGCAGTGATAAGAAATAGGGAAGTGAGCATGGAAGTGAAAAAGTTAATACATTAAAGTATTGTGATACCAACTCTAACGTACGGAAGTGAAGCTTGAACGTTGTTGGAAGGACACAAGTCAAGCGTGAGAGCAGTGGAGATGAGTTATTTAAGAGGAGCCTGAGGAGTCACATGAAGAGACAGGCTGACGAATGAGGATATAAAGGAGCTTTGTGGTGTGGATGGTGGATGTGATAGGAAGCGTTATGAGGAACACACTGAGGTGGTTTGGCCATGTGGAGAGGATGGAGGGTGAAAGACTGACGAAGAGAGTGTATGTGAGTGAGGTGGAGGAGGGAAGAGGGAGGGGGAGGCCGA
Organism: Coenobita brevimanus; assembly: GCF_032717465.1. Classification (NCBI taxonomy): domain Eukaryota; kingdom Metazoa; phylum Arthropoda; class Malacostraca; order Decapoda; family Coenobitidae; genus Coenobita; species Coenobita brevimanus. Next base: position 7,476,874 of record NC_137012.1, read on the forward strand.
GGATGAGATGGAGGGATGGGGTGGAGAGAGGGGGGTGTGAGTTGGGAGCAGGGCAGTGAAATGGCGGGGGCTAGGGCGACTTGGAGGTGATTTGTTTGTGGCCACCCCAAACGGGATTGAGGCGTCTGGCAATAGATAGATAGATAGACTTTCTCCATTGCTTCCACAACTTCTATTCTACTGATTTCTTCCTGTCTTCTTACCTCCCTTCTTCTCCCAGCCATTCCCCAGCCACTTATACTCGCATTACTTCCATCCTCTATGTTCAACAATTCCTTAAAGTGTTCTCTCCATCTGCTCACTTTTTCTCCCTTCTCCACTAGTAATCTACCATTTTTATCTTTCACTCCCCTGCTACCTTCACTACCACTCTTTCTTACTCTCTTCATCTCTTTCCAGAACATTATCTTGCAGTCCCTCCACTTTACACTCATATTCCTTCCTAATTCCTCATCCACTCCCTTCTTACTCTCTCTTACTAATCTTTTCACCTCTCTCTTCCTTTCTGCATATAACTCTCTCTTCTGCCTCTCAACTTCTTCCACGCCCCTGTTTCTCATCCATTCATTGTATACTTCTTTTGTGCCACAGCCTGTCTCAATTCTTCATTCCACCACGCTGTTCCGTGCACCCCCCTTCGTCTTCTCTTCACCCCACACACCACATCACATGCTGCACATATTTTTTCTGTGAATATCCTGTACACACCTTCCTCTTCCCCCATCTGCTCCAATTCATATTTACCCAATCGTTCTGCTACTTCTTTCTTATAATCTGCCATATCACATACATACATGCATATATATATATATATATATATATATATATATATATATATATATATATATATATATATATATACATATATATATACTGTACATATATAATAGAGAGAGAGAGAGAGAGAGAGAGAGAGAATGAGAGGTGGGGGCGCTCATCATCCACTGACTGGAATACGTAGTGCTTCTTTGGGTGTCTGCCCTTTCTTCACTTCCTTCCTTCCTCTTCTGCCTTTTTCTCCTTCATTCTTTCATCTTCTTTCTCTCTCTTTCTCTCTCTCTCTCTCTCTCTCTCTCTCTCTCTCTCAGAGAGAGAGAGAGGGAGAGAGAAAGAGAGAGAGCAGAATTAAGCTATTTTCTCGCTCTCTCTCTCTCTCTCTCCATCTGTTAATCTCTCAGTTTATGTGTCTGTCTGTCTGTCTATCTACCTATCTATCAATCTATTTATCTGTCTGCCTACGTGCCTATCTATTTATCAATGGCTCTAATCCTGAATCACAGTACTTGCAGTTTATTTATTTCTATAATAATTTCTCTCTCTCTCGTTATGTTTACAGATCTGTGTGTTTTGTGTGCGTCAGTATTTTTAAAATTATCTTTTTATCTGTATCTTGCCATCTATCTCTTTATCTGTCTATCTATCTGTTTATTCATCTATCATCTATCTGTCTATCTATATGCGAAGTCTCCAAATTTGTCTTTAGTTCGGTGAGTACAGTTTGGTTTGGTTTCAGTCTTTTCGTCTGTGTCTGTTTGTTTATCTATCTGTCGATGGATCGACCTAACTACCGGTATATCTAGCTAACTAACCAAGTAACCAGCCATGTCTTGTTGTTGCTATAGTTGTCTTTTTCATGACTTTGGCTGTCACATTTTTGCCTTAAGCTCTGTTCATTTCTCAAGATGTAATTTTTTTTGTTCATCTGTTCAGTTAGTCGTTTCTATGACTCTTTCTGTGTCCTTCTGTTGGCTACTTTATCGTCTGGTTCTTTTCTCTGTCTTCCTTTTTCCTTGTCGTTCCATCTACTTCTTTTTTCGGTCTTTCTTTTTACTCCATGTCGTTCTGTCTGCCTCTTTTCTCTCTGTCTTTCTTATTACTCCTTGTCGTTCTGTCTGCCTCTTTTTCTCTCATTCTTTCTTCCTGCTCTCTCTCTCTCTCTCTCTCTCTCTCTCTCTCTCTCTCTCTCTCTCTCTCTCTCTCTCTCTCTCACTGTCCGCCTCCCTCTTTGCTCTCGTTAATTCCGTTTATGTCTGTCTCCCCCCATTTCTCTCTTTCTTATGTTTGTCCCCCCCTCTCTTCTCTCTCTGTTTCCCCTTTTTGTTATTCTCCTGATCCTTTAATACTGTATTGTCTCTCTTCCTATTTTTCTCACTTTCTTTTATCTCATATTTGGTCTACGTTAGGTATGCCTTAAGCTGTTAAGTTGTGTGTTGTCTTTAAGGTATTTGCCTGTTTGTTGGAATATATATATTTTTAGTCTCTTTCTTTACCCTCTCTGATGACGACGAATTATATATTTAAATCTTTTTTTTAACCTCAAGCCATCGTATTCGGCCTATGAGACTTTTTCTGAATTAAAGGAGATAGGTATAGCAATTATTAACCAGTTCATTGCTACAGATCCACACACACACACACACACACACACACACACACACACACACACACACACACACACACACACACACACACACACACACACACGATAATTATTGATTGATTTATGTTTATATATACTCGTATATTTATACTTTTCGGACTGAAAGGAATACTGTCTGACGTCTATGTTTAGTCTGTCTTCCATTCCCTCTTCCTCTTCCATTTACTCCTCCTCCTCCTCGTCCTCCTCCTCCTCCTCCTCTAACAGTCAACCCAAATTAACTTATTCACTTCCTTATCAGATATGAACATCACAGGCTATTGCTTAAAGGAGACTCTCTCTCTCTCTCTCTCTCTCTCTCTCTCTCTCTCAACCTGTTACTTTCTCACATTAACGCCATATCATTTTCTACCTCCCTCCGGCAAATCCCTGAAGCCTAAGTGATAAAGTTAAGACTCATTTTTTTGTACCCAGGTGATACTCATTTAATTTTGATGAGAGAGAGAGAGAGAGAGAGAGAGAGAGAGAGAGAGAGAGAGAGAGAGAGAGAGAGGTATTAACTATACATAAATAAATATCTATATACTTATGCGAATATTTTCTTTGTTTTCTATATAAATTTTTTTCGTGTATTACCTCTGCATGTATATGTGAAATAACGTACTAGTGTATGCATTGTTTCTGTATATAGGCTGTGTGTGTGTGTGTATGTGTGTGTGTGTGTGTGGATCATGTATATTATTATGATTGTTTACGCTATCACAAATCTTACCCTTCAAAAACAGTTTCTTTTTTTAAGAAAATTATTCACATATATCTAGTACTCTACCTGTCCCTGGGAACGAGTTTACACATGGTGGTGCAGTGACACTGGCGGAGTACCTGCGGTGCCCAGCCCGGAGCCAACCGTGCTCCTACTCACATGCACCTCGCCATGGGAAGAACCCTGGTTCTACCCTGGTTAGGTGCTGCCCACCACAAGGAGGTGCAGGATCCCTACACTGTGGATGTACTGTATTGCACTTGCAGGATGACTCCACAAAAACAGTTGCTTACCTGTGGTCGACGGGTCTGCTCCCGCAGACATAACGGGGTTGAATAACAACAAGAACTATTTGTTCATCTGTATCGTATTGCGCGTCTAACACACACACACACACACACACACACACACACACACACACACACGGGGGAGGCGATGGCTGAATCGGTAGAGAGGTGGCCCACGGTCCTAATCGACCAATGTTCGAATCCCTGCCGGGACAGGGAACAATTTAAGGATTTGAGTATCATAAAAAGTTACCTTTACTGATCTACCACAAGACCCCCCGATATGTAAAAAATACCCTCGCTAATATATGTACACCAGTCCTGTATGAGAGCCCTAGCATGTATTCAGTATGGACGGTGAGTGTTAACGCCGAAATGGTGACATGTAGAGGTGTATGGCATGTAGAAGGACTATTGGTCCTTGGGAGCAGGTTCTGAAGCCTATGCCCTGAGTCGGATACATAAAAATAAATAACACTTTTCTCAAATTTGAATCATTTTCATTAACTTTTTCTGCTGTCACGTGATGCAGCATCACCCCGTACCAGCAGACTGACACGTAACTGAGAGCAGTGTTGCATCATGTCTTTTTTCAACTTATGTTAGCATTCATAAAATTTCATAGATCCTTGGCTTTAACAACTTTCAGCTTAATTAGATATTATATTTTTCGTTAATTAATTTAATATACGAGTATATAATGAGTTTAGACATCATAACCTAACCTAATGGCGTTACATCAGTCGGCCCATGGCTTTATGTTGTAGAATATTCTGTCACATTCTGGCTTGGTCTAAACAGTCACAACCACAGCACATGTAAATAATTAGCCACAATCCGTTCATCAGTTATCGGATATTCTCACTATTGATTACATCGTCTGAAGTTGATTAGTTCAAAACACCGTCCCTAACGAACCCCGACTAAACTAGGTAATACTCTCAGATTGTCAGGCTGTTGGTATTGTGAAATACTGAGTTGTGTTACGTCATGTAGGAACTAAACACTGTAACCAACCATTGTGTTTGGTCTCCTTCTAATGTAGTGTTCGATTTGGTCTTGTCTGGTCCTGTCATGGCATATACGACCCGAAAACAGGATCATGACTGTGCGGTTGATTGGCATTCCAGCTGACGTGATACCTGAAAATCGTCTCCTGTCTTGAACAGAAGTCCTGCGGTAGTATTTCAAGTTACACCAGTGCGAAAAGTTGAAAGTAAAGAGTGCAGTGATTCAGGTTGTTCGCCAAACAATGTGCACGTGGGAGAAGGCGCGAATCCCAACTGTAGAAGAGCGAAATGCCATTTCTTAGTTGGAAAAGGTGAAACACTACTGGTCTATCCATAAGGGTGAAACTCGACGATCTACACCACAGATAAAGAGAGAAGATGAATTTCAATGGAGCCTGAATGATTTATTTGATAAGGCCCAAGCTAAGACCCTTCAGCTGATTAAACTGCCAGAGGACAATAAATTTTTCAGAGTGCAACAGGAGCCGAGGAGGCAGGGCTTCATAGTCGGCGTCGACAAAGTCCTAGCAGAAAAAGAGGATCGGGCTCTTCATCATGACCAGTTGATAACAGAGTGCAGCAAGAAAGAAAGGAACAAGGAGCGAGAGAGGGGACTGTCGAGTTGACATACACCCCAAACAGCAGTGACAGCAGCAGTGATGAAGTCAATGATAGTGAGAATGGTGGCACTCCTTCCATTGTAAAGAGGCTGTGCTGTACAAGAAACACTGTTACATCGAAGCTGTTCAGAGTTGGCAGTCAGTCGGTCGTCGGTCAGGAGAACTAGGCGAACCCAACAGAAAGCGATCGCGAAGATCCGGGAACCTTTTGTAAGCGACAGGAGCCTAATCGTCCTCTAGTATGGAAAAATCCTTCCAGATGACGCTAACGAGAAGGTTGACAGTGTTCCTGTCATTGTCACCAACACAAGAGGAAATGCAAAGCTTCTTGGTGTACCGAAGATTTCTACGGGGACTGAACAAGCAACGTCTAATGCTGTGATGCAGTGTCTCATTTCGTATGCTGTCATCACATCTTGGAAATTGTCGCAGGAACAGGTTTCACAACGCTCTTCGGCCCATCTTCTGGTCCAGATATAGCCATATTCAAGCGTTTCTAGTCAAGCTAGAAAACCGTTGCTCAAGAAAAATTTCAGCCATTGATGCCCATTCATCTGGACCCTGCGGTGGCCAGCGCGTTTTGCATTTACAAAGAAAAAGTTGTGGCAGTTTGCATCAAGGAACTCGAAATTGCTCAGCCTAGAGATGATTACCGTGAACTTCTTGAGTTAGTCACCGTTCTCTTTGGTGAGTGTCTACCAAGGGCATCTTTCAACTTCTTCCTGCCAGATGCCCTTCACAGTGCAAGGTGGATGGCCCATATTATCTACGGAGTCAAGACGTAGTTGCTTCGAGCTCAGTATTAAATGACTGCTGCTGAGCTCACTGGCCTGAGACGATTTGTGACATTCACTAGAGTATTGTGTATCAGAGCCTGGCTCGATGCCTCATCAGCCATTGCTTGTCTGGCTGAAGATCAAGCGTTCTTGAAAGGACTGCTATCCTATCCTGATTCCAGCATTGCCACGCTTGCTAGCAAAAAAATCACCAGTTACCTGTGGTACCTGAGTGAAGAGGTAGCCTGACTCGCCATAATCAGTGAGACAATTCCCATCAATGTTAAGCGTAAGATGGTGGTCGCTGTCAAGGGAGCACTCGACGAAAATCTTCAGCCAAGAACACATGTTGACCTAGCAGCATAGGAAGTCATCATAGATAAGACTGAAGCGAATTGCATCACATCTGCCTCAAACCGGATTTTTTAGACATTCGACATGAACATGGACTTCCTGACAGAGACCCTGCTGATAGAGAGGATGACTCCTCCTTTCAGTCAACAGGACAGGTACTGGGTTGGATTGCCGTTGTAAGAAACTGCCGAGTGTCCAGTAGCTCTTATCCATGACAAAAAGCGGGTCATTACGGAAGACGAACAGCAACGTCAACGTTTGCTGCAATTTGCTGAGTGGCATCGTCACCAATTCCCTGGCACAGACAAAGCAGGAACTCCACCCAGCTACTCCCGAAATTAATTACTGCTTGTGAAATGCGCTGGTAAATAATACCTTCCTGATGTTTTAGTTTTACTCACCAGATAGTCAATAAACCAGAAGTACAGGAATAAAGTGTTTTCGCTCCTTAATTATCCCATTGAAAGAAGTAAAATTTCCTATAGTTTTCGTTTCAATATCTAAACTTGCTGTATACAGTAGCTATCTACAAACACAAAGACCATAATCCCGTAATATTAACTGCACGTCTGACGCTGCTTAATGAAGTCGTGTAAGGACAATATTTGGCACCAACCATTTTTTTATATGTACGAAGAATTTTACAAGGAAGCACTACTAGAAAATTATTATATATAATACAGTATATATATATATATATATATATATATATATATATATATATATATATATATATATATATATATATATATATATATATAGATGCGGGGAATAATGAACGAACGGCCATGAGCCCGCAGTAACAGTTCCCTCCAAGAGAAAAACAAAATACAATAGAGGGCCAAATTCAAGATCCAATCATTTTGAGATGCCTGGACACACTGCGTTTGAAAGACTGGAGATCATAGGCAGCAGGAAATACAGACAGAGGGAGACAGTTCCAGAGCTGACCTGTTGCATAAATGAAAGACTGGGAGTAACGGTTAACTCTTGCATTAGAGAGTTGGACAGAAAAGGGATGAGAGTTTGCTGCCAGACGGGTGCTACACGCCCGTCGTAGAGGTGGAGGAATGCAAGCAGACAGTTCAGAGGAGCAGTGAACATTAAAATAGCGATAGAAAAGAGATAAAGATGCAACAGTGCGGCGAAGAGACAGAGGTTGAAGGGAGTCATCCAATCCTACGTTGCCCCATGAGGAGCGTAGAAGCCCGGGGCTAGGCAGTTGGTCCTGACATTTAAGATGAGAGTGACCAACCTCACTCATCCCTGAGTGGCATTACGTGAGCAATAAACCCCAATCACCCCTTGGATGTGATGTGATGTGTGGGAGGAAGAGAAGACGGAGGGGGGTGCAAGGAACAGCATGGTGGACTGAAGAGGTGAGACAGGCTGTGGCACAAAAGAAGAAAGCATACAATGAATGGATGAGAAATAGGGGCATGGAAGAAATTGAGAGGCGGAAGAGAGAGTTATATGTAGAAAGAAAGAGAGAGGTGAAAAGATTAGTAAAAGAGAGTAAGAAGAGAGTGGATGAGGAATTTGGAAGGAATTTGAGTGTAAAGTGGAGAGACTGTAAGAA
>NC_137012.1:7489642-7499642 GCF_032717465.1 Coenobita brevimanus
TGTACAACGTGTACTAAGATATCAAATCCATACCTTACCTCCTTTCAGTATTTCAGAGAATTTGTAAATAGGTGAGAGTGGGCTGACCCCAAAATTTATGGTCGGAGTATAGTACCGGTACATAGAGAAAGGCCTTTGGAATAACTACTGGAACTCACCTGGAAGTTAACACAGGCTACACTGGTTTTCTTCTACGTTGGTTCTTTTTTTATTTTGGTCCTTTTCCAGTTATTTTACGTAACCTAGAGGCGACAAACACGATACCTCTGCTTTGCAACCATCTCGTACCATCTTGTGACTACAGTCATTTCTAGTGTTAATTTGTAGTTATTGGTCATCACACAAGTTGAAGAGGTGGCAGTTTTAGGCCAAGAGTAAATATGGTACATACGGTATATATATATATATATATATATATATATATATATATATATATATATATATGTATATAATATCTGTCTATTGTCAGACGCCTTTATCCCGCTAGGGGTAGCCACACACATATCACCTCCACGTCGCCCTGTCCCCCGCCATTTCACTGCCCTGCTCCCAGCTCATCCTCCCCCCCTCCCTCTCTCATATACTTCTCCAGTCCATCCCTCCATCTCATCCTTGACCTTCCCCTCCCCCTTCCCCCCTCCACCTCACTCATACACTCTCCTCGTCAGTCTTTCACGCTCCATCCTCTCCACATGGCCAAACCACCTCAGTGTGTTTCTCCTAACGCTTCCTATTACATCCACAATCACACCACTACGCTCCTTCCCATCCTCATTCGTCAGTCTGTCTCTCCATGTGACTCCACATGCTCCTTTCAAATAACTCATTTCCATTGCTATCAATCTTGACTTCCGTCCCTCCAGCAAGGTCCAAGCTTCACTCCCGTAAGTTAGAGTTGGTATCACAGTACTGTCATGTAGTAACTTTTTACTTCCATGCTCACTTCCCTGTTTCTTATCACTGCTTTCAGGGAACCAGCAACCTTCCTGCCTTGTGATACGCTTTCAAGCACTTCATCCTCCAAACTTCCATCCTTACTCATCACACTACCCACATACTTAAACGCACTCATATTTTCCAATTCCTCCTCATCCAACCTCACTGACAATTCACTGACATCCCTTCTCCCGAAGACCATAGCTTTACTCTTCCCATCATTCACCTTTAGATTTCGTTTCATACACACTCTCTCAAACTCATCCACCAAGCCTTGCAACTCTCCTTCGTCTTCACTTAACAACACTCGCTACCTTGTATCTCTTCTATAACCCCATCCATATACAGATTGAACAACCATGGAGACATGACACTATCCTGTTTCAGTCCAACTACCATTGAGACATGACACATTCCTCTTTCAGTCCAACCTTCAAGTAGAAAGATTCACTAATTTCACTATTCACACACACTACAGCCTTAGCACCCTCATAAATACTCTTCACAGCATTCAGCAACTTCTCATCTACTCCATATATTCATAATACTTTCCACAATCCTTGTCTATCCACCCCGTCATATGCTTTCTCCAAATCCATGAAGGCCGCATAAAACTTCTTTCCCTTCTCTAGATACTTTTCCACTAAAGATCTGAGAATGAATACCTGATTTACACAACCTCTTCCCTTCCTAAAACCTTTCTTTTCTTCTCCAACTAATTCTTCTGTTATTTTCATAACTCTGTCAATAAGTATCCTACCATATACTTTTCCTATTACACTAAGAAGACAAATTCCCAGGTGATTACCACACACTTCTTTTTCCCCTTTCCTTTGTACAGGGAATAATTATACCTGACTCCCAATCCTCCGGGAATCTACCTTCCTCCTAGGCCAATCTGCACATCTTCCACACCCATTCTACTACTATCTTTCCCCCATGCTTCAGCATTTCACCACACAATCCATCAATTCCTGGGGCTATCCCCATTTTGACCTTCTTCATTGTTTCCACAACTTCCATACTACTGATTTCTTCCTCACTTCTCACATCCCTCCTTCTCCCACCCATTCCCCAGCCACTTGTATTCGCATTACTTTCATTCTTTATGTTCAATAATTCTTTAAAGTGTTCTCTCCATCTGCTCACTTTTTCTCCCTTCTCCACAAGTAATCTACCATTTTTATCTTTCACTCCCCGACTAACTTCTTTGCCACCTTGTCTAACTCTCGTTACCTCTTTCCAGAACATTTTCTTACATTCCCTCCACTTTACACTCAGATTCCTTCCAAATTCCTCATCCACTCTCTTCTTACTCTCTCTTACTTATCTTTTCACCTCTCTCTTTCGCTACATATAACTCTTTCCTCCGTCTCTCAACTTCTTCCACACATCCGTTTCACATCTACTCATTATATGCTTCCCTGTTTTGTGCCACAGCCTGTCTCACCTCTTAATTCCACCATGCTGTTCCTTGCATCCTCTTTCGTCTGCTCTTCACCCCACATACCACCTCACATGCTGCACATATTTTTTGTGTGAATATCTTGCACACACCAACAACGTTCCCCATCTGCTCCAAATCATATTTTCCCAGTCGTTCCTCCACTTCTCTCTTATATTCTACCTCTTTCTCATTCTCTTGTAACCTTTCCATTCTCCTTGCATATACTACTTCCTCCCCTTCCCTTCTTCTATTTCTCCATTTCATTTGTACCTTAGAAAGTCCACCCCTCCCCCAACCTTTATACTCTCTTATACACCCTCACATCCTTTCATCCACACACACACATAATCAGTCATTGCCTTCCGTTCATTTAGTTCACTACTCATCCTTTTCAACACTCGCCATGAATATCTATGGGTCATTTTGTGCCTGAAGAGGGTATTGGCTATCACCAACCCTTTCCCAGCACAGATGTCCACTAAGACACTGCCATTTCCATCCATCTCTGCAGGCACACCCCACTCACCAACTACTCCATCTACCTTCACATTCCCTACTTTACCATTTATATCGCCAATCAAAAACACTCTCTCATTCCTTTCAAACTTTTCATTCACGCTTCCACATTTGTCCAGAACTCGTCTTTCACTCTGCTCGCACGATCTTGCGTTGGTGTATATATATATATATATATATATATATATATATATATATAAACCCTCCAGTTGCGTGTACGTACATAGCATGAACGGGGTATTACTTTCGAGATTTCTTATTATTTTAGAAACTTTGGAAAATCAGTCTAGGGTGATTTTTTGAGTTAAAAATGCTGGTCTAACCTGAGTCAAAATGTCGACCAGTGCAGAGGTACATCTGCTTATGACCTTATGGGGGAAAATGGTCCCCCTCACAATTCATCCATAAGATTTTCAGTACTTTAGCTCCGCGATGGTTTATTACTGGACTTATGTTACTAAGGAAGTGTTATTATTGATCTCCACCTGTTTCCATAGGTAGAGATCTTTTTATCCATTAGTACTATTCCGTACTTTTCGTCTCCAGTTTTCATCATACTTAGACTACAGAAGATGTATATCATGACCCTGTTACACTGATCCAGATTCAGTGACCCTGACCTACTGTGCTAGGTTACAGGTCCAAAAATGTCAACAAAATCATGCATTTTCAACTCCAGCATCCATGAACATGGATGGAAATCCGTGATGAAATTACTCTAAATATTTATGCGGGAGAAATCTGAAGGTCATTTATGAGTGATATTATGATATTTCGGACACCACACTTTTCAATTGCACTTCCATACAGGAAAACAAAAACATATGTGAGGCACTTCTTAGCCCTAGAAGTTTTGTCTGGTCTTGGACCAGGTCCGCATAATTTTTGTTTTCAGAGTGACCAATGGTTTTTGTATTATTCCAAAAAAACGTAAGTGCAGCAATATACTCATAGATGGAGATCAGTAACTGTCTCTGACGGTTACAGTCTTCTAGTTATTATTTTTGTTATTGCTCTATTATTATTATTATTGTTATATTATTATTATTATTATTATTATTATTATTATTAAAACGTCCTTCAATTAGCTTCCTGATATTTCTCAAACGTGTCGCAAGACAGCCTGTTTAATAATAAAATGGTTTTAACTGATCTTCCGCAAGACCCACCGACATGTTAGAGAATACCATCACAACAATCCTGAATTAGAGAGCCTTGGCTTGAACTCGATGGGGACTGTGGGTATTAGTGCCCAGGTGGTGATGATCTGAATTGCCTATACCAAGACTTCGATATACCAATCTCTCTCTCTCTCTCTCTCTCTCTCTCTCTCTCTGTGACAGGTGGACACATACGTTCTCTATCCTCCTTTTGGTCTCACAGCTGGAGGCAAAAAGGGTTTGTTTGTCTTAGGTCCTGGGTTTGGCTTTGTTTACAGAGAGAGAGAGAGAGAGAGAGAGAGAGAGAGAGAGAGAGAGAGAGAGATTACTTTAGTCTTAAAGCAATATAATATCCGAACTGAGTCACAGCAAGAGAGAGAGAGAGAGAGAGAGAGAGAGAGAGAGAGAGAGAGAGAGAAAGATCGCTTTAGTCTTAAAGCAATATAGTATCCAAACTGAGTCACAGCAAGACGCACGGAACACTTATTAATTCGACCCTTCAGTCCGATCATGGTTCCCAAGTCATTATTGCTGTGTACTGTATATCAGTTAATATTTAACTTGGGGAAGGTCTCATCCCCCCCCCCTCTCTCTCTCTCTATCATTACTGAGGCTTCCTTACAAGCAGATCACAAGCGTCTAAAAACACGAAGAATTATATAAAAGTTTTGTCATCGTAGTCATGGGTGAAAATATTAGTCGATGACGGTAATAATAACATCAGGAATAATAATAATAATAATAATAATAATAATAATAATAATAATAATAATACGGGATACACAGGATTCCACCGTCCAGTTTTTCTTGTGTAGTGCTGCGCTCAGATGACTCTACACTGAGAAATACGAGATATATTTCCCACAACCCAGGAAAACGTGTACTACGTTGGGATGTAACCATAAAATCAAATGGCTCCTTGTGGTCTAGTGGATTAGGCACCACAACCGGAGGCCCTGTAACTTACTGCTCTCACAGTGCCATTCAGGGGCGAACACGGCTGGTCACTCACCTTGGATGTGGGGACTTAGCAGCGTAGCCCCGGACTCCTATGCTGCTGATGAGGCACAAAAGACTGGGTAATAGATGGTGATATTATTATTATTATTATTATTATTATTATTATTATGATGATGATGATGATGATGATTTTTATTATTATTTTTATTATTATATTTATTATTATTATTATTTTTATTATTATTATTATTATTATTATTATTAACAATATGAACATAACAATAATAATAATGATAATAATAATAATAATAATAATAATAATAATGATGATGATGATGATAAGAGTAATTATAGTTCATCATCATGACCACCATCATCATCATAATCTAGCCTACTCTCGGAATCATACGCTTCTTATGAGGTAAAATATATTCAGCGATAGATGACATGATGATAAAGATGATAATTTCTCTCTCTCTCTCTCTCTCTCTCATCCCAACCTCCTTCCCACCCTCTTCATCAGAAGACCCAAAGCTCCTTGGATTTTCCAAGGGATTCTCAGCTATATTAGGTCAGACACTGAAGAAACTTATTATGTTATTACCTTCGCCAAGGAGGTTAGGTTTTCCTCCGCGTTGGTTTGTTTATCTGGCTGCTGCCATGGTTACTCAAAAAGTTACGAACCGATTTTGATGAAACTGTGTGGACGGGTGGGCCATGGGCCAAGGAAGAAATGATTATGTTTTGGGCCTGATCTAGATCTGGATCCGGAGTATCCCGCACAATATCTCCAGAAGTTATCAATGGATTTCTATGAATTTTTCTGGGGAAAGTGGGTCATGGACCAGGAAAGAAATGATATAATTTGGGGGTGGATCTGGATCCGGATCCGGACCCTGTATCCTTGGATCCGAATCCGGATCCTTGTTAATGGCAATGGGACTGGCAGAGACATTCGCTATCTGGCCGTTTTCTACTGTAGTTTTTATTGCGGAATTTGTGGTTTAGTTTTCTTTATTTTTCTCTATATTTCGAAAAGTCAGATTTGAGAGAAGTGGTAGGTGGTGGCGACCGTCATCCACTCACTTGATGTAGTGCTGCCTACTACTTCCTTAGCCTTTATCATTCTTTTTCTGTGCCTGCCCTCCTCTCTTCCTATTTCTCCCATCTTTCCTGTCACTTCTTAATACTTTTCTTTCCCTTACATGTGGCTTTACATTGAGTGACAACCCAAATGGTTTCATGTAAGCCAAGAAACCATTTACAACACTGGGTGGTAACCATATAACCAAACCATACGTGCTTCCTACGTGTCAACAAGTGGGTTGGTGGAGGGTTAGTGCCCCTCCCAATAAAACAAATAACTCAGAGTCAGATGGCCACCGCTTATGGGACTATGGCGTCTGGAAAAAAAAAAAAAAATTGAGAGAGAGAGAGAGAGAGAGACAGACAGACAGAGAGACAGACAGACAGACAGACAGACAGACAGACATGCACAGACAGACAGACAATCAGAGAGAGGGGGGAGAGACAGACAAACAAACAGAGTTAGAGGGTAGGATGATTCTGATCATGTAGTCGTGTGTGTGTGTGTGTGTGTGTGTGTGTGTGTGTGTGTGTGTGTGTGTAGAAATGTGCAAGATATTAAAATTACACACACACACACACACACACACACACACACACACACACACACACACATATGCAGTTAAATCACTTAATAACACGTGATTCATAGATATGCTGATATCAGCAAGGAATATGAAACACGAAATAGCCGAACAACTTTCGTGTTTTCACATCTGCAGGGATATTTCGCGTTTCGTTTTCCTTGCTGATATCAAAATATATATACGTAAATCTGTTTATCTATCTATCTATTTATCTATCTATCTATCTATCTATCTATCTCTCTATCTATCTCTCTATCTATCTCTCTATCTATATATATATATATATATATATATATATATATATATATATATATATATATATATATACATAATGATTTGATTCTGCGTGTCCATTTTTTTTATGCAAGGAAGAAGGAACCAAAGGCCAGTAAACCGCAAATCGTTCCTTCCAAGAAAATAACAAAATAAAAAAGAAAGCCATATTCAAGATCCGTTCATTTCGAGATGCCTGGACACACTGCGTTTGAAAGACTGGTGATTATAGGAAATATGAAATACACACAGAGGGAGACAGTTACAGAGTTGATCTGTTGCATAAATGAAGGACTGGAAGTAAAGATTAACTCTTACATTAAAGAGTTGGAGAGAAAAGGGATGAAAGTTTGTTGGTAGACATGTGCTACGCCCCCATCGTAGAGGTGGAGGGATGCAATTAGACAGTTTAATGAAGCAGTGACCATCGAAGTAGCGATAGAAAAGATATAAAGATGCAACAGTGCGGCGAAGGGACAGAGGTTGAAGGGAGCAAGTAAGAGGATGAGAGTTAATAAGACGAATAGCCTTTGACTCCACCTTAACAAGAAGAGCTGTATGTGGGGAGCCTCCTCACACATGAGAGTTGTACTCTACACAGGGGCGAATAAAACCCGTGTATAAAGTCAATAACTGAGCAAGAGTAAAGAAGGTACGGAGTCGGCATAGCACACCCAGTCTCTTGGAAACAGAAGCAGATTTTACAAGAGATGTAATATGATCTTTCCAAGATAAGTCCCAAGAGAATGAAACCCCAAGTATGTTTAAGGGTAATGTTGGATTAAGCTGGGTATTGTTAAACATCAGTGGATACTTCTGTGAAAGATTTTGTCGGGTTGATGAGTGTAAAAACTGAGTCTTTGATGCATTAAAAACAACCAGATTATTTTTACCCCAGTCAGAGCTACGAGCTAAGTCAGACATTAGGTGTGCCACAGCCTCATCCCTTGTGTGTTGAAGTAACTGCTGAGATGGATGTTGAAGGAACCGAATGGAAAGGTGAAGGGTGGAATCATCAGCATCTGATTAGATAGGGTTAAATGTACAGCTTAGAAGGTCATTGATATATAACAGGTAGAGAGTTGGTGATAGGACAGAGCCCTGAGGAACACCACTGTTGATCGATCTAGGAGTAGAACAATGGCCGTCTACAGCAGTGGCTATAGAACGACCAGAAAGGAAGCTAGAGATGAAGGCACAGATAGGATAGAAAACGTAAGAGCACAGTTTGGAAATTAAAGTTTAATGCCGGACTCGATCGAAAGCCTTTGAGATGACAAGTGCAATGACAAAGCTTACGCCAAAGTCCCGAAAGGAGATTGACCAGGAGTCTGAAAGGTAGGTGAGATGATCGCCAGTAGAGCGTCCCTGACGGAACCCATACTGATGATCAGAAAGGTTGTGATAGGAATGATGATTTAAAAATTTTCTGTTAAGAATTGACTCAAAAACTTTTGAGACACAGTATGTTAAAGCAGTTTGGTTGGGAATGGTCACCCTTCTTTGGGACTGGCTGAATGAGAGCAAACTTCCAGCAAGAAGGAAAGGTGCAAGTTGATAGACAAAGGCGAAAGAGTTTACCTAGGCAGGGTGTAAGTACAATTGCACAGTTCTTGAGAACAACAGGAGGGACTCCATCAGGCCCATATGCCTTGTTAGTATTGAGGCCAGTAATGGCAAAAAATACATCTGCTGAAGAAATTTTAATGTCAGCCATGAGGAAGTCAGAGGGGGGAAGTGGTGGTGGAACAGCACTAGAATCGTCTAAGGTGGAATTGGAGGAGAAAGTCTGAGTGAAGAGATCTGCTTTATCAGTTGATGAAATAGCTACAGAGCCATCAGAGTAGAAAAGATGAGGGAAGGATGATGAGGTAAAGGTTTTACAAAGATTTTGGGCAAGGTGCCAGGAGCAGGAAGAATTCGAATTGGAGAGTTGAAAGCGTTTAGTTCAGACGAAATTATTTTTAGCAGAGTGAAAAACGGACTTTGCACAATTCCAGGCAGAAACATAAAAAAGATGAGATTCAGGGGTGGGTTGGCTCTGGTACCTTTTATAGGCCCTCTCCTTGTTGTGGACATCATTAGAACAAGCGTGATTACACCAAGGCTTTCTTGCATTAGTCAAAGGATATCAGAAGGGAATGTATGCTTCCATGCCAGAGAAAATAACCTCCGTAATGTGGAAGGCACACCCAGATGGCTTCCGACCATGGAAACAATTATCATTTCAGGGAAAATAAAAGAAGTACTGCCTGAGGGCCTCCCAATCAACAGCTCCAAAGTGTCACAACCGACGTTTCTCTGGAGGCTCCACAGGCCGTGCTGGAGCGATAGGACAGGTTAAGGTAATAAGGATGTGATAGGAGGAGCCCGATTGAGAGAAAAGACTAACAGCATAAGCAGAAGGATTAGTTGTAAGGAAGAGGTCAAGTACGTTGAAGCTCTCTCCAAGGCAGTCAGGGATACGGATAGGGTGCTGTACAAGCTGCTCTAGGTCATTAAGAATAGAAAAGATGTCGGCTTGTTCACCAGGTGGATCAGTGAAAGGAGAGGAGAGCCAAAGGTGATGGTGAACATTGAAATCTCTTAGAATGAAGATTTCTGAGAAAGGAGAAATGGATAGGATGTGTTCCTTCGTAGAAGTAAGATAGTCGAAGAGTTTCATAGTCAGTAGAATTAGGGGATAAGTAAATTGCAGATATATTTAGTCAGAGAATGACAGGAGAGCCGAAGCCAGAGTGTAGAGAAGTCAGAAGAATCAAGAACACGACCGCAAGATAAGTTATTGCATACATATACACAACAGCCACCTATGGCTTTGAAATGAGTATAAAGTAGAAGGTTACAGAAAATGGTTTGCTATCAGTTGCCTCAGACAGCTGAGTCTCAGTTGGGAAGAGAAGGTAAGGTTTAGAGGTGGAGAGGTGGTGTTAAACAGAGGGAAAGTTAGAGGAAAGGCCGCGAATGTTGCGGAAATGAAGAAGTGAGTCAGACAGTTGTTCCAGGCAGCTCGTAGAGTCATCACCGGAAGAGGG
>NC_137012.1:7502142-7537142 GCF_032717465.1 Coenobita brevimanus
ATCCCGTTCGAAAAGTCTCCTTAAACTGAGTATATGCGTCTGGAGGTAGCAACACCCAGAAAAAGAAAAAAAGAGAAGAAAAGAAATACGCCACTGAATTGAGGAAGATTAGGTCGACAATATAAACTAAATTGCAGTGTCAAATGAATTTTTAAAATCATGGAAATTCTGAACCACAGTGAAAAGCACTGAGAAGTAGAAATTTCCCTGGACTGGGGTACACAAACACAACGATAAATTTCCTGTCGTTTTCACAGGCAAGGGATGATTTTGCAATCTTTTCCCTCATCTTGTTGGAAACAGTTATAACCTGAAGTAATTTTTATGTCCTAACGAAGATTTATGAAGCTAGAACAGGGCACATGGGGAAGATTTGGCATTTTCTTTTGACCCTCTTGCAAATCAAAACTGACTTACTACAGGGAATTCATCGTACAAGCTTTCGTGTATCCAGGTTCAGTGCAACATTCCTAAGTTGAAAAATGGTCTAGATAAAAAAAAAATAACTCCCCGCAGCTCACACTGCATGAAAATATTTTTGAATTTCGGGATATAAAGTGTGGAGACCCTTCCCAAAGCCATCCCTGCGAGAGAGAGAGAGAGAGAGAGAGAGAGAGAGAGAGAGAGAGACAGACACAGACAGACAGACAAACACACAGTCGGAAAAAAACACGAAAAATTGAGAATCAACGCAGTCTATGAGTTACACTTATATATCTGAATGAATTAAAACAAAAATTGAAAAGGCCAGAAAAAAAGAGAAGAATAAATAACTGAAAAAAACATTATCCAGAAACAGATTAAACCGCAATAAAGACATTATCCAGAGACATTAATTTCCAAAAATATTATAAAAATTTTTTTGAATAAAACACTCCAGAAACATATCCAGTTAAGAGAAAGGCATTAATGAGACAGATTAAATTACAAAGACATTATACAGAGAGATTAAATTACAAGAAAAGACAACCCAACGACATTATGTTGCAAAGAGGGACATTATCCAGAAACATATTACTGAAGTTGAAAAGAAGGCATTTTCCATAAACATATTAAATTACAAAAAGACATCCTGAAACAGTAAATTACAAAAATATGTGTCAGAAACACTAGATTTAAAAAATCCAGAATTATATTAATAACCAAAAATTTAACCCCAAACATTAAATTAAAAACGACATAATCCAGAATAATTATCAAGTTAGAAATAAAAACATTGTCCAGAACTATACTTTAAAAAATAATTTAGGAACGCATTAAATTACAAAAAGATGATATCCTGAAACAGATTAAATTACAAGAAAGATTATCCAGAAATATTAAATAAAAAAAAATATATATCCAGAATCATTAAATTACAAAATATCCAGAAACGGATTAAATAATAAAAGTAAAAATTACAAATAAAATCTCCCGTTCAAGAAAAGTTCCCAGAAAACATCCCACAGTAACCGGATTAAATCCTTGGCTATGAAAGAGACTAGAGAGATAGGGAGGGATGGTGTGGAATGGGGAGTGTCTGGCTGTATATCAGAGTGGCGCCAGAGAGAGAGAGAGAGAGTAAATATACTGTGTATGTAATTATGTATTTACTGGTGCTTGTGTTTGAATTTTTGTGGTTATGTGTAACTGTGTAGCTCATGGGAACGTTTGTACAGCATTTGTGTGTGTGTGTGTGTGTGTGTGTGTGTGTGTGTGTGTGTGTGTGTGTGTGTGTGTGTGTGTGTGTGTAAGCTAAGATTCTTCAGGCGTATGTGGGTATGTTATATAAGTGTGTGCGTAAATCTGCCCACGAGAAAGAGGGGAAAACGAGGGGAGCGGGAGGAGGAGTGGGAGGGGTGGAAGGAAAGAGGAGGAAAGGGAAGAAGGCAGATAGACAAACAGACAGATAAATAGAGAGAGACAGAGAGATAGGAGATAGGGAAATGTAGAGAAGAGAAAAGAGAGACGTAAAACCAAGAGGGAAGAACTGAGAGGAGGTGAGAGAGAGGGAAAGGGTGAACTGAAGAAAGAGGAAGGCAGAAGAGTGGAGGAGAAAAAAAGAGGAGATGAAATGAAAGTTGAAATGGAAGAGGGTAAGGAATGGGTTGAAGGATGCAACAGCAGGAGAGAGAGAGAGAGAGAGAGAGAGAGAGAGAGAGAGAGAGAGAGGTTCATGTGTGACAGGCGTAAACTACATACCATTGTATAGCACAAGGTCAATTAAACGCATGTAAGAGCGAGGCCTGGTAGCCACCTCACCATTGCGGGTTCAAAAGGCAGACAGACATACAAAAAGATAGATTGACAGACAGATAAACTAACGCGATTCGACCTTAGGCTGGGGCAGAGAACAGTTTCGTGATGTGGAGTGAGATTCACGACTATATATTCGATCCATTGTAATATCGTAACCGTGATTGGTTTTCCCAGGAAGGACAAGGCAAGGAGAATACTGAATCTTCCAGTACTTCTCGTTCCTCTTGCAAAAAACAAATCTTTAATGACAGGGAGTTGATCGTAAATCTGTTTTGAGACTCCCGCCTCCAAATGTCCCCAGCACTGCACATGACTAACGAATATCACGTTGCCACCACCAGACGATTATCTGTCGCTTTGGCAAAACATGGCACTTGATGAATTACAAGTCGCAACCCCAGGCTTATAGGAATGTGAACTTGGTGGACTGCAGGCAGACGGTGCCTCTCTCTTGAAGCCCACCATCCATCTTTCGGGGGATAACGGAGGGCGTTGAGGGATGGTAATGTAACTGAGCAACAAAGCTTCTCGTTTATATCAATGTCACCACAAGAAGGCGTTTCTTTCCAGCATTATTTTTTTTTTATTCTGTCGACCAAAAATTTCCATCTCTCCATCTTGAATGCTGAGTTGTGGGAATAGATTAACACTTGCTAATGATGCTGGTCACAAAGAAGTACAATAGAAAGCATGTAAAGGCTTTGTCTCATTTTGCCACAGAGCGACAAGTAAGAAGCTGCAGAGGGACGAAAATATGAGCCAAGTTAACGTAAAAAGAGTGTGGTTAAACAGATAAAATTGTTAGCTGATCTTCCACCTAACCCTCATCGGTAAAAGTAAATAATAACAATTATAATATCGTCACACCCATCGTGAATGAGACAGCCCTAGCACGTTTTTAGTATTTACGGTTCTGTAATAGCGTCCAAGCGGTGACATGAGAAACTGTGCCGCCATCTTTGTACATAGGACTACTGGCCTCAGTGAAGATGGTTCGATATTAGTGCCGAAGTGGTAGTATGTCAAGATTTGAATTTATCTATTATTCGTTGGGCTGCTGGGACTCAGGAAACCATCTGCCTTCAAAATATACCCATACTTGAATACATAGTGAGAGCAGAGAGGAAGTACATAGGTAGTGGAATTAAGCAGGATAGTCTCCACACAGTTATTTTTTTTTTATTATTATCCAAGGAAGAAGGAACCGAAGGCTAGGAGCCAGCAAGATTGATCCCCCCCTCACCCCCAAAAAATACAGGAAGCCAATTTGAAGATCTGTTCATTCTGAGATGCCTGGACACACTGCTACCACGTACATGTGTGCAAATTGCCATGCTGATTATTGAACATATAAAAACATAGGATCATCAAATTTCTGTTTGCGTGGAATGAAATTAGATGTCATTAAACCCTTTATAAATGCATACATAAAAAAAAAAAGCAGGTCTAGAGATACCTGACCGGGAAACAATTGTGCCAAGTTGAAGTGAATGGGTGAAGTAATGAAGAGATTGTACCAAAGTGAAAAACATTTGGTAGATTATCAGTGTAACAAACTTTTTTTTTTTTGTTTATGTTGATTTTTAAGCTATTTCTGATCAATGTCAGTGCGTAGATTCCTCATATGCTATTTGCTTTTGTATAAGTCTAGAGTTACAAGAATTATGGAATAACATGTATCATAGAAGGACAGGAACTGCAGCTTGTTACCATTTCAAGAATGATGAGAATGTCAAAGAACTTATCTATTTCCTTGTGTATATTATGAATATAACTAGATAAATAGCAAACAGTACAATCAAAAGGAATGCAGGGCACATAGTATCTAGAAATGCACTTTTGATCTTGAATTTCTTCTGTAGCTGTGATCACAATCGCGCAACAATCCCCAAACGTAATCGCCCATCATTGCCTCGTTCCACCTGCCGTGATATCTGGTTTCCATCAGCAGTATGTCCTGGTGGAACCATTCGCCATGCTCCTCGCTGACTGCACCCAAGTTGCTTTTGAAGAAATCAAGGTGGGAATGCAGATAGTGCAATTTGATTGACATTCTGCATCCAAGCCAGTGGAATGCGCCTATCAGGTCATCGACGAGCTGTGCGGAATCTGATCTCCTTTGATTGCCAAGAAAACCTTCCACAACCCCTCTGAAAGCATTCCAAGCGCGCCGTACATCATCGGTCATTTTACCCTGGAGTTGATGACTTGCAAGCACTCTTCGAACTTGCGGCCCAGTGAATATGCCAGCCATCTTCTTTGCCAAACACAACTTAGGAAACATTGATCAGATATGCAGAAATGCATCGCCACCTTGTCGATGGCTTTCACGAATTGTTTCACGAATTGTTTCACAAGTTTTATGTGTAGTGGCGGTAGCAATACCTTCAGTCTGGGGATCAATGGAGCTCTCAGAACTTTGCACGAACCTGGTGTGAGACTTTCTCTGAGAGGCCAGTCTTTCATCACGAAATGTTCTGCATCGCACCAGCTGTCCCACAAATATAGAAAACATGAGTACTTCTTATAACTGCCTTGCATTCCGAGTAGGAACGAAATCATTTTGAATCCCAACGAACCTCCCAGTTGTGATCTGAGTACTTGATCTTTGTCAGACAAATCTTCACATTCTCATAGCCTTCATTCGTTTCCACAGAGTGTGCAACTGGAGTCGATGGGAGTTCGTTGCCGTTATGCAAAAGTACAGCTTTTAGGGTCTTCACGGAACTGTCTGTGAAGAGTCGCCATTCTGAGGCCCTGTAATCCACTCTTTATGGTTTGGATCAAACCCTTGATATCAAAACAGTAACACAGCGAGGTTTCCTCACAAAATCTGAAGAAGGAGGCAAACTTGCCAAGGCAATTCCTATAGCTCAACTTGCAACTGGGATACAACAAGTTTCATTCACTTAGACGTGACGCCAGCAACTCAGCATTGGCCTTGGTGAGACCTAAATCTTGGACCAAGTCATTCGGTTCTTGCTGATTGGAGTGTCTCCGGAACATTCTCCAACATAAGATTCATTATCACTTTCCCCTCCGTCATCGACGATGTCCTCATGGTCAGCCATTACATCAGCCATTACATCGGCGCGCGGTAACAAGACTGGAAACAAACAGTTGCCAATTGTTGACAAAAACCTAGAGATGGACAAACAAAACATACACCATTGGAATCAGCGTCGAAACCTGAGTCTAATAAGACCAAAAAATTGAATAAATAAATTATCTGTTACACAGTGTTTATCCATCTATATATCTATATGTACCAACATACATACATACATATGATGAATAAGGTACGAATAGACTTTATCAGTGTGTGTGTGTGTGTGTGTGTGTGTGTGTGTGTGTGTGTGTGTGTGTGTGTGTGTGTATGTGTGTGTTATAATTAAAACGTTAGGATATTATGAATATTTGTTTGTCATTAACTTTTATGCACTGACAGTACATTTTTTATGGAGTTATGTTTTTATCTTTTCATTCTATTTCTTCTGTGTTAGAGTCAAACCATTATTTAAAGCCGTATGAAAATATATTCACTGTCTGGCATTTGAGAGATGGTACTCGAGGGCTATGTAAGCTCCTTTCGCCTTCCTTCACTGTAGTACTACCCCGATGTCTTGAAGTAATAGACGAAACCTGGAAATTCCACCTAGTTTGTCCTAGCAAATCATACTTTATATAAAGCGATCGGTCGATTGGTAGATTCATAGACAGACAGACAGATTGATAGATGAATAGATTGACCGATGAGAAAATTAAATTCTACGTCACACTGTGGACACCTGAAAGTGAAGAATAAAAGATATCAGAGAGGAAAGTAATTCCTTCCTTGCAGATTTTTTTTTTTTATTATTATTCATTGTTGTCTCCAGATTTTCAGAGAGAGAGAGAGAGAGAGAGATAGAGAGAGAGAGTCTCAAGGGCTAGATAAAGCCCTCAACCTTTTAACTACTAGAATTCTGTTGGAAAAAAAAAAAAATCAATTTGTTTTCATATGGCAGAATTGGGTCAGGCTCACAACTTCAGAACATGTCGGGAATGTATACAGTTCACTGAGCCTTAGTTATGAGGTAGGAATGAGTCCCCTTGTTACTAGTAAATTTGGTTACTAAACTTGGCCACGAAATTCGCTGAAATGGGAATCAGTTTTATTTTTTTTTTCAGGTTTTAATAAATGCGCCAAAGCGGTAGGAAGAACATTATAAAAGTAATATCATCAAATTAAAAGTATTATTATCAATGGAAAAAATAAATCTCTGTTTATAAAAACTAACCAGTAGTAGAGATTATCGATGTACTACTAATAAGATGGATATACATTTCTCGGTGTTTACGCCATATTAATCAGAACACATTCTACTTGGCTGATGCTAAACGAATTCATTCAGTTGAGTCATTGGAACCTGAGCTGAAATAGTCACCATTAATCCTCATGGTTAGGAAAACTCTGGTAGGCTATTCCTGTTAACGTCAGGTGATACAATTCGCGTAAGATTTAAACATACACGCATGACCGTTTACTCCGTTGTTCAGTCTTATGTGTTGTTACACTGACTTTTTAACTGCAGCCAGTACCTCCTCATAAGTTCAGATTTAAAATATTTTCACTATCAAGTTTTGAAGACTAACGTTGAACGAAGTTTCGAAAGTCTATTTTTTTTTAATTATTCCCCGGCCTATCAACCATTGGGGCCAAAGCCTCTGGTCATTTTGGACATATATATATATATATATATATATATATATATATATATATATATATATATACATACACACTTCCAGGCATATATATAGACACTCATTCATGCACAACTACTTATACTGGTATATATATATATATATATATATATATATATATATATATATATATATACCAGTATTCATTTTTCTATTATTTTTTATATTTTTTATATTTTTGGACCGTACATTATTCATAAACAAAAATAACTAATCTTAAGACCCTAAAACTAATCACCTAACAGACAAATCGCTAACCTATACTAAATCCTAAGAGACAAATAACTAGACCTACACTAATGGTAAAAAACTCGACCAAGAGAACATCATCGACTGCAGGTATGTAATGCCTTTCTACAGTACATTACATACCTGCACTCATCACCTGCTGACTGTCAGTCGATGCACAACCTATTATAGGGGACATCAGTATATGAAAGAGAACCAGACGAGTCAGGAACATTTCCATGTACGTCAGCTGTCGGCCCTAATTAGAATAACTTAAAAGAAGATGCTATAATATATTTACATAATATGTACAAAAAGTGAAGGACCTCGCCCAACCGACCATCATCGACTGCAGGTGCCCAATACCTTTCTATAATGCACACTTGCACTCATCAGCTGGTGACTGTCAGGCGAGGAACCGGGTTTAATGTAGGGGACATCAATATTAGAAATAGATCAGTGGGAAGGAGGAACTATTTCAAATATGTCAATTGTCAACTCTAATTAATAGTACAATATATACATATTTACAGTCGATAAAAACCATACCCATACAGTAAAAAAGTCACATCGCTCTGATCAGTCCGGTCTCTCTCAAGAAAGCCATCAATTTATCAGTCATAACAATGTCCCCATCACCCAGGATGGTGGAAAGGGTGAAGGGGACGTCTGCTGCGCCGCAGTAATTTATAAGTGACGCACGTTCACGAATAAATCGCCGACAGCGCAGGATGATATGACTGATATATAACACTGCATCACAGATGTCACAGTGCGGTGGGAATCGTCTTTCCATATAAGGTTTCATGTGTGTTAGGATGGTGGCATTAAGCTGGAAACGACGCAACACTTTTTCTTCCAGGCGACTGGGACGTTTGGCAGCGTCCCAGTCGCCCAGGTACGGCTTACATGTTGGAATATTTAGTCTGGTCCACTGACCTTGCCACAAAAGATTTATTGATTTCTTTCCGAGAGAGAAACTCGACCGTAGATCACGAGGAACTTACCAAGTCTCTCGAGCTCTTCAGTGTACTTTGCAAGTAAGTCACCGTAGATATGAAAATGACCAGGCACCCAGATCAGCATGAATGACTTGTTGCATGAATGCAGTTTATTAACAATGCCGCCCTGGATCTCATTAGAATCTGTAGTGCAAGAAACAATCGCCTGAAGGGCTGATTTTGAATCTGAAAATATGGCAAATGAGTCATGCCTAGAACTGAGAGCATAGTCTATGGCTTTGTCAGTAGCAAAAAGTTCGGAGGTAAACACAGATGTATGAGTCGGCAACCGCTACCTGAGGGCACATTCGGTTGACCATACACTTGCACCCACACTTTCATTCGACTTGGAACCGTCAGTGTACAATTGTTGGGACCCCAAGTGACGCACGATGATGTTACAAAAAAAGTGGTGGACCTCCTCCTCCGGCGCCTTGGCCTTTGGTGCTGGGAGCCATGATACGTCAACGGTAAAGCCGGGTGGCTCAGGCGCTATATTTTTTGACACCAACTTGTCACAGTCACCAAGCTCCCCAGTCAGTAAGTGGAGGCGAACGGCAGTGGCCGACACCCCCCCAACAGGAGGTGGTGGTACTGACGCAGGGGGGTACAGGTCACATTGCCGATATTACTTTTCCTAAATGTTCGTAGTCTATAGGACAAGGCCAGGCTGTCACGGCGAATATGGAGGGAAGGCACATTCGCCTCCACTACTATATGAGCTACACGGGTACACCGGACGGCTCCAAGACACATTCTCAAACATTTATTCTGCAACACATCCAATCCTTTCAGCATGGCATCGGATGCCGAGCCATACACCTGTGCGCCATAGTCTGGCTTTGATCAAGTAAGGGACTTATACACCATTAATAAAGATTTTCTGCTGGCACCCCATGTAGTACTCGCTAGGTACTTGAGGACATTTACTGGTTTATCACAACGAGCAAGCAAATTATTAACATGAATTTTGAAGTTCAACTGACGATCAAAATGTATTCCCAAAAACTTTACAGAATTTTGAAAAGGTACCACCTGATTATCCAAAGTTAAGCACAAATTAGGTACGTTATGAGTCGTAAAAACTACAGCGGCACACTTAGGGACGGAAAACTTAAATCCCCACTGCAAGGCCCATTGGTGGACGGAGTCAAGGGCTGCTTGAATCCGCCCAGCCGAAAATTGTGCATTATGGGAAGAGTGCCATATTGCACAATCGTCAGCATAGAGCAAGTATTTAAGATTCCTCGGGATGGGAGCTGATGACAGAATATCATTGATCATAACACTAAATAAAGTAGGACTAAGCACACTTCCCTGCGGCACCCCGTTTTCCTGGATAAATATATCCGATGTTACTTTACGGGGCAATTTGACAGAGAAAGTCCTGTCCGTTAAGAAATTTGAAATGAAAATAGGCAGATTTCGTCTTAAACCATAAGCATAGAACTTCATTAGTATACCGTGTCGCCATGTCATGTCATAGGCCTTATGGATGTCCAAGAACACCCCTATCATGAATTTTTTATTGGCAAATGCCCCTGAAATACAATGCTCCAAATTCATTAAATGATCTAGTGAACTTTATTTACGGACGCCACATTTTTGATCACTTAACAAACTCTTTGACTCTAAAACAAAAAGAAGCCTATTGTTTACCATTCGTTCCCATGACCTTACATAGACAAGAAGTCAACACAATAGGACGAAATGAAGTGTGATTCATAAGACGACCAGCCTCTTTGGATATCGTTATGACTTGCGCAAAGTACCATGAGTTTTGGAACGTTCGAGACGCCCGAATCTCATTGTACAATGCTAACATCTTAATCAGGCTGTCCTGATTAAGGTGCTGGATCATATCGTACATGATAGTGTCTGGTCCAGGGCTGGTGTCTTTACAGGATTTAAGGGCAAGGAGCAGTTCATCTAACCTAAACTCTTGGTTGTACGGGAAGTCTACGTCTTCTGTGGCAAAGTCTATTATCTGTAGCTCAGCCGTGCGTTTATGGTGTTAAAAACGCCGGTCGTAATTGGCTGAGCTACTTTCATGAGAAAAACTCCTGGTGAGATGTTAGCAACGTCCACGGGCTCGTCATTGATGGCGTTGTTCACCTGCAGGGTGGTAACAGGGAAGTATGGGCTTTTATTATTTAATATTCTTATGGTGGACCAGACTTTACTTAATGATGTAGTACGAGTCACCGTGGACACAGAAGACCGCCAGGAGTCACGCTTGGCTCTTCTTATTATTCTCCTTGTCTCAGCCTGTGCCTGTTTGTATGCAATAAAATTTTCCTCAGTGGGCTGACTATCAAAAATCCTGTATCTCCTATTGCGTTTCCTTAATGTTTGTCAGCAATCCGGCATCCACCAATGTGCTTTATGCTTCGCATGAACTGTAGAAGTCTTGGGAATAGCAGCCTCAGTTGCGTATAATATGGATTGGGTTAAATTCTCGACCTTAACATCCATGGTCTCCCCAGATATATCTAAATTGGTGATCCTTGAGAAGGATCCCCAATCTGCTTTCTTATAGTTAAATTTTGGAGGTGGAGGGTCCGAAACGATGTCGCATGTATAAGAAAGACAGATGGATAAATGATCACTTCCCAAGGAGTCGTCACAAGGGTCCCATGATGTATACCAGGGGAGGCCAGAGATAAGTCAATGGCCGAAAAGTTACCAGTACGATCATCTACACGAGTCGCTCTACCATCGTTCAGAAGACAGAGGTTGGACTGTAGTATTAGGTTGGCTACTTGCTCCCCACGACCATCGATCCTCAAGCTACCCCATTGATAGTGATGGGAGTTAAAGTTGCCCAACACTAACTCATTTCCAGGCAGATTTTCAACTAGTGAATTTAAAGCATCTCTATCAACGAGGCCATGTGGAGGACAGTACAGAGAACAAATAGACAGATACGTGTTATAAAATTTTACTCTGCACACGACAGCTTCTAGAGTAGAATTTAGAATCACTTCCATTTGTGGGTGTGATTTGTGTGTGTATATGGCAACTCCGTGACCTTCATATCTTCTATACGAATGGTAGTGTTGGAACTGTAGAGGATCAGGATGATCCTCCAGGCGCATCTCCTGTAAACAAACAACGTCTGGCCTGTGTATTGACAGCAAGATTACTATATTTTGTAACTTATTCCCAACACCTCTACAGTTCCACTGTAATATAGTGAATGCAGCAGTTTAAGATTTGTGAGGGTGGCCAGTATGCTTCGTCTTTTTTTGCCGCCTGCCAGCAGGCGAGCGACTACCGGGGGACCTATCCCGGTGCTTGTTGACGGAAACCTCCATATTTTCATCAATAACTAGGCTCCCAGCCTCCCCCGAGGAAGAGCTAACCTTTCTCTCCTTTGCTGGAGTAGGAACCGGAAGGGCATGAGGACGTGACTGATTCGTGAGGGTGGTCATGTTACTCTTAGTAAGCTTGTCAGACTTCGCTTTAGGCCGTACTGATGGAGAGGCAGCAGCAGCCTGAGAATATGTGGAAGCCTTAGGGATGTCAGTGAGAGAGTTGGAGCGGACAGGAGGCCGAGATGGAGAGGTACTGTGAGTGGCAGGAGGGAGGACAAATTCAGTTTGCGTTTCGACAGAGCACATCACAGGACGGAACATTACCGCCGAAGCATAGGACCTATTCGGCGTGGGAGTTGCATGCAACTCCTTCACCTTTTTCCTAGCTTCGTAGGAAATACCCACAGTTGCCTTCACTGTGCAGACTTCCTTCTCCTCCTTCCACTTGGGACAATCCCTTGAGGAAGTGGAGTGAGTACCCTTGCAGTGAAAGCAACATACTGTCTCGGATGTGCAATGTTCCGCATCATGACCCTGGCTTGCACACATGCCGCACACTGGCTGGGAAGCCC
This sequence comes from Coenobita brevimanus, assembly GCF_032717465.1. Classification (NCBI taxonomy): domain Eukaryota; kingdom Metazoa; phylum Arthropoda; class Malacostraca; order Decapoda; family Coenobitidae; genus Coenobita; species Coenobita brevimanus. Next base: position 7,514,242 of record NC_137012.1, read on the forward strand.
GACAAGTCTTGGCACCATGCCCACACAGTTGGCATTTCAAGCAACGCAAAGGGTTAGGGATGTACGGCCGAACGTGAATGATTTCGTAACCAACTTTGACATAACTAGGAAGAGAAGCTTTGCCAGAAGTCAAGATAATAGTTGCTGTCTTCGTCCTTGTGCCTTCCGAGTAACGAGTAATGAATTTAGCATCAATTACATCTTGCTGCGCCAATTCACTTACGATCTCGTCCTCGCTCATTACCATGAGATCCCTGCAAGTGACAACAACCTTGCAGGAATTCATGGAGACTGGGATTTTCGATTCGACATCGTAACAGAGGAATTAATGCAGTTTCAGCAAATCTTTCACCCGTGCCGAGTTTACAGTTTTGACCAGGAGATCTCTGTTAGCAAGTTTTTAAACTTGTTCCACCTCTCCCACACAGTGGTCAATCACCTTGATAAGGAAGGGATTGAGACTGGTCAGGGGAGTGGAACCAAGAGCACGAATTGTCTCGTAGTTGCAATCCCTACAGGAACGTCAAGTGGGGCTCGAGTCTGGCGTCCGTCAGTCTGGGGGCGGTCAGTCATGTTAAAACTATTGTCGTCAGGACCACCTCCCCCCCTGAAGGGGGGGGGGAAGAGGCAGCAGGGACGTCCGCCATAGTAACCACTTTCCCCTCACGGGGGAAGTGGGAAGAAAGAGAAAAACAAGCAAGGGACAGAGCACTTGGTGAAGACACACCTAGTCTGAGATTACCCTCTTAAATCACTCTCGGGAGGACGCGCATGTGTGTAACTCATACCCCAGAGCGATCAGTGGGGGGTACACTCCAGAGGCGAGTAAGCAAAGGCAATCTCAGGAAACAGATATAGACACTTACTATATCTCTAAAGGGCTGGGATGAAAATTAGGACTAACTAACTTAACTTTTATTCTTGCTATTTACAAAACTAATGCCGGTGAGGCAGCCCTGAAAGCTAGAGGAGAGCTTCGAAGAAGACACATCTACACTCCCCACGACCATGCATCAAAGTCCCGTAAATTTAGAAAAAGGAAAGCAATTTATTGGAATGTACTGATGACTTAGATGCTGAAAAATTTGTATTTATGATTTTTTTTTTTTTTATTTATCGAAAATTGTTTCTCTCTCTCTCTCTCTCTCTCTCTCTCTCTCTCTCTCTCTCTCTCTCTCTCTCTCTCTCTCTTCTTTTTTACATAGGAAATTAGTGAAAGGAGAGAGTGTGGTTAAGATTTGAAGTAAATGTACAAATGAATTATCAATAGGTAGATAGCTGGTAGATAAGACAATATATATATATATATATATATATATATATATATATATATATATAGATATATATATATATATATAGATATATATTACTTCATGTCTGCTTCGTTGATAGATAGGACACCTACAGAATAGATGGATGGAATAATAAGTGGATACTGAAAGGCAGATAGCCACGCAGACAAGACGGTAGACTGCATTAACAGTCTGGTTCAGATAATAACAAACCTGCATCACGTTAAGGCCAAAGACAATGACTCTTAGGTCTGTAAAAAGCAGTATGAGTTATGGTCGTACTCAAGGTTACGCAGGAGACTTTGCACCATTTCTCCCTTACTGATATATTTTTAAATTTACGCCTACATCTTCCTTCGTCAAGCTCATGAAAAGGGATGGTGTCATTTTCGGCAACGCCCCCTCTTCCGTAGAACTATACTGTGTGTGTGTGTGTGTGTGTGTGTGTGTGTGTGCGCGCGCGCTTTAACTCCAAGTCTGTTAGATGGATCTGAATGAAACTTCCCTGGTGAGTTCGCCAGGTTCCTGGAAAGGTCTTCCACTATATATAATTTTTCAACCATTATTTTTAGATGTGCTCATCCCCTAACCAAAATGATTTTCTTCCCATAAATAATGAATAGAAGATAAGTATGGTTTTCATATCGTGGTATTTATTGTGCAGTGGTCTTATTTGCAATATTTGATGAGCCTGTCCATGCAGTGATTCGTGGGTGTTAGCCCCATCCCAAAACTAAAATGATCTGGGATAAGGGAGAGTGAGCGGATCGATTTCAATGAAACTTCTCAGGTCACTTCCGTTGGTTAGTTAGTAATGTCCTTCACTACATAATCCCATTCATTCATACGCATATGACTCAACACTTCACAGTTCATTCATATTTAAACACCCATTCACTAAGTTTAATATCTCTGACTCACAACTCAGTACAGCAATCTCCATAAATCAAGACTTACTTAGACCGCTGAATGGGGACAAAACGTATCATTGAATGCTACGAAAACAAAATATATACAATTTACTAGTAGACAGATATTGCCTGATTCCTATATTACCTTCAGTGCCACTAATATTCCTATCTCTAAAACTAGAAATTCTCGGTGTTTCACTTAACAATACCCTCAGCTGGACCTCTTATGTTAGATCACTTGCTAAAACCACTTCAAAGAATCTTAGATTATTATTCAGAATCCATAGTTTCTTTATTGACGAGCAGCTAACTATATAATTTATAATAATTTATAAGAGTCATGTGCGCTCCCAGCCGGAATATTGCTCACCCTCGTGGAATGATTGTGGAGAGGTTGCACTAAAACAACTGGACAAAGATCAGAACAAAGTTATTAGAATTATTAATAACCCTACTATTGTAAATGAACAACCTCCTCTACAAGTAAGAAGGAATGTTGCCTTCCTTGCATTAGTCTACAGATACTTTTATGGCCATTGCTCAGACGAAGTTGCATCCATTGTACCACCTCTCCACGCCTTCCCCCGTGCTGCACTGGTATCTGGTAGAACTCATGACTGGACTGTCACACTGCCATATTGGAATTCTTCTGCCTATCAGAATTCTTATATTCCCCGAACTGCATCTCTTTGGTAATCGCTTCTCCAGAGTGATTTCCCCCCAGACTTCAACCTACAGCTGTTTAAGTCCAGTGTCAGTGTTGTTACAGATTTTAGGTTTTCTTTTTATGAATGGAGAACACCCGTAATCTGGTAAATGGATTATTTTGTATTCTTTCGTTTTTCTTTGTTCTGTAATTGTTAAAAAAAGTAACATTTTTCACCATTGTTTCTAGGGGGGTCAGTGCCCCCCCTCCAAAAGTTTTAAGATATAAAATAGAGGAAGGAAGGCAGATATGACATCGTTATCTTAGTGCATGTACAATGGACTCTCATACATAGTGTGATATTTGAGGAAGCGTGGACGTACCCCTCCCCCACCCCTGATTCTTGGGGGTTAGCCCCTTCCTAAAAGTAAATGCTATCAGAAGTGGTGAAAACACTTGAATGAGACAACCGAGCGCGTATTCAGTATGGACGATCTGTATTAATGCCCAAGTGATGGCATGTGAAGTTGGTGGCACGTAGGACTGCTGGGCCCTAGGGAACGGAGTGTCTAGCTTGTTGCCCATAGTTGGGTGCAATAAAGCTAGGTTAGGGAGAGGCAGGGAATGAAAGGAAAAACTAGGGTAAAGCAGGATGAGCAATGAGAGACAGGGTGAGGCAGGGAAAACATAGTGTGAGGCAGGGAAAGGCAGGAAGAGGAGAATGAAGCAGGGAAATGGGGAGAGGTAGAATAAGGCAGGGTTAGGTAGTGTGAAGCAGGATAAGACAGTGAGCAGCAGACTGAGGCAAGGTGAGACAGGGAGAGGCAGAATTAGGCAGGCTGAGGTAAGGTGAATACGGAGAAGCACGGAAAGGCAAGGAGGGCACTGTGGGACAGAGTAAGCCAGGCTGAGGAGGGTGAGAAAGAGAGTCAGGGTGAGGCAAAGCGAGGCAGAATGACACAAGGAGGGGCAGAATGGGGCAGGGACAAGCAGATGAAGACAAATGGAAGAAGAATGACGCAGGGAGAGGCTGAGTGAGACAGGGTGAGGTAGGGAGAGGAAAGGTAAGGCAGATAGAAGAAAGAAAAGATGGGACAGGGTAAAGCAGGGAGAAACAGATGAGGCAGGGAGAGGAAGGGTACAAAGAAACAGAGAGGTAGGATGAGGCAAATTAAGACAAATGGGGGCAGGATGAGGCAGGGAGAGGTAGTGTGAGGGAGGGAGAGGCAGGGTGAGAAAGGGAGAGGCAGGGTGAGGCTGGGATGAGTTCGGTGCGGGAAGGTGAAGCAGTGTGTCCCAAAAGGCCTTGTTTGTATCTCCTTACCTGGCTAACCTTGCCCTCTCTCTCTCTCTCTCTCTCTCTCTCTCTCTCTCTCTCTCTCATTCTCTCTCTCTCTCTCTCTCTCTCTCTCTCTCTCTCTCTCTCTCTCTCTCTCTCTCTCCTACATCAATGTGAAAGGTCAAAGAGAGGAGTGTAGAGATAGAAAGAGACTGGGGAAAAGTTAGAATTAAGATACAGTAGGTTAAGTTAGTTTTAGTCAGATAGTTAGAGTGTTAGGTTAGGTTAGGTTAAGTCAGGCAGAGTCAGAGTAGAGGAGGTCAGGTTAGGTTAGGTGAAGTTTGAATAGGTTAAGATAGGACAGGTAAGGTTAGGTTAGGTTAGGTTTTAGGTTGAGGTTAGGTTAGGTTAAGGACGGACTGGGTTAAGGTTGGGCCATGTTAGGTTAGATACTAGGATTAGGTTAGATTAGGTTCAGGTAGGCTAGGTTAGGTTACGGTAGGTTAAGTTGGTATTGTTACATAAAGAGATTGGTGCCGACATTAGATTAGGTTAGGTTAAGTTAGATATTTAGGTTTGGGTTAGGATAGATTTGGTTGTGTTAGGTTTGTTAGGTATAGAGAGTGACGAGTGCTGTGAAAAACGAATGGATTCAATTAAACGAAATACAGAATAATTACTACTACATCAACTACTACTACTGCTGCTGCTGCTGCTGCTGCTGCTGCTGCTACTACTACTACTACTATTACTACTACTACTACTACTACTACTACTGCCGCTACTACTACTACTACTACTACTACTACTGCCGTTGCTGCTGCTACTGCTACTGTTATTATTACTACTACTACTACTGATGTTTAATTTCTATAGCGCGTTTCTTTTTGCTCTAGAACAAACTGAGATCAGATCAAACCCTTCAATCCGATAACTAACTTTTTCATGTCTTTTGCTAATTACAGACAATTTTATTCCACTTAAGGGTATTTATAGCCTTCATTTACGTCTTAGGTGCTTTGTACTCTTCTCAGTAGTAGTAGTAGTAGTGGTGGTGGTAGCAGTAGTAGTAGTGGTGGTGGTAGCAGCAGTAGTAGTAGTAAAAGAAGTAATAGTAGTAGTAGTGGAACAAGTAATAGTAGTAGTTGTAATAGTAGTACGATCAGTAGCAGCAGTGGTAGTAGTATATTATTTTCACTCTAACGACCTAAAACTGCCATATCCTGATCTTCAGTGTTGATAGAATGATGGATTAACATCAGAGGTTGAAACTAGTCACGAAAAAGTGTTGTGTAAAGAATGTGGAGAGGTAGGATTGTATTTTTCTGCCATTGACTCAATGTACATGAAATATGATGCAAAAGGACGAAAACCTGGACCTAGTTAAGGTTTTAAAAAAAGGTGATGGTAGTAATAGCAGAAGTAGTTGTAGTCGTAGTAATAGTAATAGTAGTAGTAGTAGTAGTAGTAGTAGTAGTAGCAGCAGCCTCGGACTCATCAGAAATGGAAAGTCAATGGGTAGCAGGCTGACGTTTTCCTGCTCCTGCATTCCACCCTCATCCATTCGCGGAACAGGAAGGGAGCTGAGGGACGGTTTGTATAACCAGACAGTAGAATCGCATAGCCATATCGGTGCCACAACACGTAGGCGTCCCTCCCCAGCACCCATGCGACAGCAGCAATATTACAACAAAACAGCCTGAAAGGATTAAAGAGAAACACTGACCTTACTAACGAGAGAGAGAGAGAGAGAGAGAGAGAGAGAGAGAGAGAGAGAGAGAGAGAGAGAGAGAGACTACAAGCTGCCTTGCGTGTAATAATCTTTTATATCGTGCCTATAAAACAGATAGACGAGGGGCAAAACGGAGCTAGAGGGGGTGAATGAACAAAGAGCAGCGTGAATTATAGATTTTGTGATTATGGATATTGGTGTGTGTGTGTGTGTGTGTGTGTGTGTGTGTGTGTGTGTGTGTGTGTGTGTGTGTGTGTGTGTGTGTGTGTTTCTAAGTAACTGCTGTACATGTAGAGCTAAATTGTGTGTACTTGTTTGGATGCACCCTATGTGTATTCATCATTCATTCATCATCCAATCTTACGTTGCCCCATGAGGAGCGTAGGAGCCCGGGGCTAGGCAAGTTGGTCCTGACATTAAAGATGAGAGTGACCAGCCTCACTCATCCCTGAGTGGCATTACGTGAGCAATAAACCCCAACCACCCCTTGGATGTAAACCTTCACCGGCTCAATCCGACTTGAGCGCCGTAATTACACACTAACCACCAGTCGCCAAAATTTGGTTATATGGTTACCACCCAGCGTAGTAAATGATTTCCTGTACAACAGGAAACCATTTGGCTTGTCACTCAGTGTAGAGTCACCTACAGGCAGAAGGAAGAGGAAAGAATGAAGGAGAGAAAGAAAGAAGAGGGAGTGTAAAATCACCTGTAGGCAGAAGGACGAAGAAAGAATGAGAGAGAGAAAGAACGAAGAGGATGGAAGGAAAAAAGGATGGAGGAGAGGAAAGGGCAGACACCCGAGAGCAGCACTACATAGTGAGTGGATGGTGAGCGTCCCCACCCACACATGTATGTAAAAGGTATGCATGTAGATGTATTTACCATTAAAAACGTATCCATTTTCTGTCTGTGTTTTTATGCGTACCGTTTGTTTGTGTCGATGTGTGTGTCAGTACATGGGCGTCCGGAGGGGGGGTGGCAAGGGAAGGGGCAGAGTCCCCCCCTGGGAATTCAACGACTTGAGTTCTTGTTCAAGGATGATTGAGTGATTTGAGTCGATTCATGCATTCTGTCACTATACATTTGATGTAAGTCATGTAACTCATGTAAGTATATGTCTGCCTATTTGGAGAGTGTGTATTTTGATATAACCGCACATATAATTATGTATACTTTATATTGCCCCTTTACAAATAATCCTGCTGACGCCCCTGTGTCAGTATAGTATATGTGTGTGTGTACGTCGGCGTGTTTATGTATGTACGTATGTGTATGCGTACGAGCGTATGTGGGGTGTGTTAATCCTATAATCCGCCACGATTCAGCATGTGGATGGGTTAAAATCTCCATTTCATCCTTTGATTCACATCCCACAGAGATGAAATAGTAGTAACCAGCCAACCCTTGCGTATTTAGTGGATAATAATAATAATAATAATAATAATAATAATAATAATAACAGCATCGTCGCATCATGAGCTCAATCATATATACACACAATAATTGCACCACCACAAGACATAACTCAATTATCTCAGTAAAGTTACTTATTAAAAATTCAAAATACGACTTAGCGATTTGTCTGTCAGGTGATTAGTTTTAGAGTCTTTAGATTAGGCATTTTAGGTTATAAGTAATAGAAGGTTAAAAATATAAAAACAAAATAAAACTAAAAAAAATAATAAAATAACAATTATTATATATATATGTACATGTGCATGAAAGTGTGTATGTTCATATGCATGGATGTGTGTATGTATGTGTGTATGTATATATGTATGATCGTATATATATGTATATATGTATCAGTGTATATACATATATATACTTTTGCCTTAATGACCAGGGGCTCCGGCCCAAAAGGTCGATAGGAAAAAAAAAAAAAAAACGTCATTCAGTAGTGGTAGCAAATCAGTCTTAGTCGCTATCGAAGTCGACAAGCTGTTATAAATAGACTTTTTAATGGGTAGTGTCCAGAGGGTAAGTTTTAGTAGATCAGCCGACTTAAGGCCAGATGGCTAGTCTAGTACGTTGTGGTATTATACAGCTGACCAGAGAGAATAACTGTAGTGAGACTGACTTAGGAAATGTGCGTTCTCTCACTGTCTATCTCCAAATTATATTTTTAAAAGAGAAAGCATCTGTCGGAGCAGCCCATTCGGCCAATCACACCCTAAAGTTTTTCACACGTTAGGTGCATCACTGTAGCGAAACCCCATGTGGTGGTTCATTTTTGAGGAGTACAATGTGACCCGCATCAATCCATGACTTCAGTCTTTCCTTTCACTGAATATAATAAAAACGACAAAGACGATAGCAGTTACATTAGAGTTGTATTTTTTCAATAGTCTGATGTGAGAGAGAGAGAGAGAGAGAGAGAGAGAGAGAGAGAGAGAGAGAGAGAGAGAGAGACTAACAGATGACCAGCGACAGACTTAACTAATCAGGAATACGTCAAGAACTTAGCAGGACTGTCCTGTTTGAGAAAAATTTCTTACGTTTTATTACATATACACTCGTGTATTTTTTTTTTTTTCGTTCTTTGTCTCTGTCTTATTGTCTGTCTGTGTTTATTGTGTGTTTGTCTGTCGCTTTTTCTTTCCTTATGTGTCTCTGGGTGTTTGCCTGTCTCCTAAGAACATTATGAAAAAATCTTGGGTGAATCTGAACGAAGTATGGAATAATACTGAATGCCACTGGAGGAGCAAGTTAATAATATTGTTACCCCCTCACCCCTCACACTGCCACAGGCTCCAACAGCAGTAGTACAGTACAGGAAGGACCTTGCCCAGCGAGTTCTTCTTATGGTCAGCCTTTAGGTGTGCAGTACACAAGATCAGCTGAGGCGAAAATAAACACTGGCATCTTAAAGTTCACTGTCTTTATTTTCCAAATAATTCCCCTTAATGCTTTCCAACTTCACTGTTCTCACAAGCACTGGAGCTATACAGACTTTACCGATTGCAGTTACACTTAATGTTTAACAACACTTCACAGTTGGTACACTTAATGCTTGCTAACACTTCACTTATTACACAAGTACTGAAAATAATCTTCACTGACAGTAATTGCACTTAATACACACCACTGTCTTCTCAAGTTTCAATGATAAAACTCGTCACTCTTTGCCACTGTTTTTACAAGTACCGAAAGTACACAATCTTCACTGACACCAAATTGACACTGCACTACACCAAAACCGACTGCACTTCACACAAACTGACCTGAAACCCGACTAAACTCGTAATAATCTCTACCCCATCTTATATAAGTTTGCATTACACTCGAAATTTCTACATTTTACGAGTATACTCTCGACGGGCAACAGTTGCCAACTCGGAAACAGCCCAAAACATGCCAGTGTTGTCTTACATTACATAACACTATATATCATTCACCATACACACTTAAATTACATAATTAAAACAAGCAATCACTTAAATAAAACATTATAAAGAAAAAGAGCACAACAATTAATGCATAACTTACGAAATAACTACGCTCACAAACAGCAGGCAAACTGGCAACTCTGACTCGTACCGGAACTAGCTACCGTAAATATCAGGAAACGTCGAGAAAGATCTCGGCTACCTAACTGGCAAATCCCCCTTCATAACAATATGTTGCCCGAGGACATGAAAAGTCAAAATGGGAAGTGAGGGAAAACGGTTCTTTGGCTGAGGTTTTCGTGCTCTGGTGCTCTTGCATCTCTTATAGACGTAGACACCTGCCTTTCAGTCTTGTGTTAAATAGAAAAGAAAGTAGCTTGTAGCATGTTTTAGTATTTATGTATAACCACTTGTGCTGAAGAGGGACGTCTTCACGTGGTAGCACCAATACAACTGTGCTTTTCCATTGTCCAGTTGTACAAACATCGCACAGATCCCTTGTTATCCTCCGAAAGGAGGAGGATAGACTGCAGGAAAAGGGCAACTTCAGACTGTAGTCCAGAGGATTCTCACCCCGATGAGCCTGGGGTTGCAACTATTACTACTACTATTGCTATTACTACTACTATTGCTGCTGCTGCTGCTGCAGCTATAATATTATGCTATTGCTTGATTCTTTCACTTCTAGAGCAATGTGTAAAGTCAAAACAAACTCTCTACCATTTTCCTGTTTTTCTTGGTATTTACAGACGATTTTCTCTAGCTTAGGGATCGGTTATCGAAGTGTAGCCGGTGTTTATAGCCTTCACTTATCTCTTCGCTGCGGTAGGCCCTCCTAAACAGAAGTAACAGTAATATTAGTAGCAGAAATCACAGGATCATCTGAAACGTAAATCCAGTGGACAGCAGGCTGAAATTGCCCTCCTCCTGCAGTCCACTATCTTCCTCTTGGGCTGTGGGACATTTGTAAAACCGGGCAGTGGAGCCGTATGGTTATATCGGTGTCACCACAGTAGCCGTCAGTCTCCAGTACCCAAATAGCAGCATTAGAAATATGTCAAAAAGGCCTCAAGGAATAAAAGAGGAACACTGGACTCTTACAAACGAGAAAAAAAAATGGGGGGGGGGGGGAACGAGGAAGGGAATGAAATGAAGAGAGGCATCTGTATGTGTCTGAATTTTTGTATATGCATTTCTGATATACCTGTTTTTCGGCACTTACATAAGAGAGAGAGAGAGAGAGAGAGAGAGAGAGAGAGAGAGAGACTATTAACCTGCCATGCTGGCAATGATTTTTATTATCCTGCCCGGAAAACAGACAAACGAGAGACAAACGGAGGAGGAGGAGAAGGAGGAAGAGAGAGGAGCATGAGTTCTGTGATTACAGATAATGGTGTGTGTGTGTGTGTGTGTGTGTGTGTGTGTGTGTGTGTGTGTGTGTGTGTGTGTGTGTTTAATTATTGTGTATGTAGACTTTTGTGTTTACTCGTAGGTATGTAGCCTATGTATACCTGTATGTACAATGTATGTGCGTAGATGTATTTGTGTTTGATGTGTGTTTTATTCATGTGTTTTTGTATGTGTACCTTTTTTTATGTTTATGAATGTATGTCTGTGCAAATGCGTAGGGAATGTATGTGTGTTTACTTCCACGTACATACATACAGACGTATTCACGTACATATGTGTGTGTATATGTGGAGTGTGTGTTAGTCCTATACCTTCCCCGCCTTACCAAGTGGCCTGGTTAGGATTTGCAACTGGGATTCCTTTTATCCTTTGATTTACGTCCCAGAGAGAGATGCAATAGTATTACTTGTTACCAGCTAGTTCTTGTGTATATAATAATAATAATAATAATAATAATAATAATAATAATAACAACGAGCTGTCCTGCGGACAGTCACCAGTCTCCGTTATTGTTTCTTACAATGACCTTGACGCCATTAGGGAGATTTGGATTTTTGTATTCTATCAGGAAGGCTCATACTAAGACACATAACATGGGCGATATAAATTCCTTACCAAGGTCCCACTGAGATCTACAGTTGACACGACCAAATTAGTTGATTCACAATATAATGCTGATATGACTCTTTCTCACATGCCCTTACACTGCGCATAAAGGATTTGGATTTTTTCTGTCAACAATGGCCCATGCCAGGACACATAACCTGGGCCCTTCAGATTCCTCGTGCAGTCTCCGTTTATCCTGGAATCATCGCGAGACTGAGGCCGGAATAATAATAATACCAGCAAAAACAATAGACTCCACCTATGTAGTAAGTGGAGACTAATAATTTCCCTGTCTATAGCCAGACACCATGATCCCATAATGGGTGGCCGTTTGACTTTGAGTTAGTTGGTTTACGGGAAGGGACACTAATCCTTCGCCAACCAACTTATTGTCACGTAGAGAACACTTATGGTTGGTTATGTGGTTACTACCCAGCGTTGTAAATGGTAAAGGGCTTTCAGGAAGCCATTAGGCTTGTTAATCAATGTAAAGCCACCTACAAAAGAGAAGAGTGATAAAAAGTGACAAGAAAGATGGGAGGTATAGGAAGAGAGAAGGGCGGAAAGAAAAAGAATAAGGGTGAAAGAAGCAGTCGGCAACATTTCGTCGTGAGTGAATGGTGGTGGCCACCAAGTACCATAATAATAATGATGATGATGATGATAATAATAATAATAATAATAATAATAATAATAATAATAATAAATCATCATCATCATCATCATCATCATCATCATCATCATCCATCCATCCATCCATCCGTCATCCAATCCTACATTGCCCCATGAGGAGCGTAGGAGCCCGTGGTTAGGCAGTTGGTCCCAACATTTAAGATGAGAGTGACAAGCCTCACTCATCCCTGAGTGGCATTACATGAGCAATCAACCCCAACCATACCTTGGATATAAACCTTCACCGACTCAATCCGATTGGAGCGCAATAATTACCCACTAAACCACCAGGCGCCAAAATTTGGTTATATAGTTACCATCCAGCGTAGTAAATGGTTTCCTGGTGTACAGGAAACCATTTGGCTTGTCACTGAGTGTAGAGTCACCCACAGGCAGAAGGAAAGGAAAGAATGAAGGAAAGACAAGAGGGAGTATAAAGTTATCCGTAGGCAGAAGGATAAGGAAAGAATGAAGGAAAGGAAGACAGAAGAGGATGGAAGGAAAGAAGGATGGAGGAGAGGAAAGGGCAGACACCCGACAGCAGCACTACATTGAATGAGTGGATGGTGAGCGCCCCCACCTACCACAAAATAATAATAATAATAATAATAATAATCTATCTATCTATCTATATACCTAGGCTGCTTCCCCCGACGACAAACAAACAACAAAAACAACAAACAGCAAACCACAGCAAATTCTGTAACTGTCTCACTCTGTATTTCTCACTGCCTATGATCTCCAGTCTTTCAAACGCAGTGCGTCCGGGCACCTCGAAATGAACTGTTCTTAAATTTAGCTCTCTTATCTTTTTTTTTTTTTCTTCTTGAGGGAACAGTTTAAAGGCTCATGACATTTGAATCCTTCTTCCTTGCATAAAAAACCACTACCACCACCAACAGCAAACAACGACAACAGTAACAATAACAGCGACAATAGCAATAACAATAATAAAAACAACAATGACAATTATAGCAGCAGCAACAACAACATCAACAACAATAATAATAATAATAATAATAATAATAATAATAATAATAATAACGGTAATAATCATATCAACAAAAATAACAATCTATTATCTATCTATTGCCAAAGGTGGCTGTTGTGTATATATACGCAACGACTTATCTTGCTCTCGTGTTCCTGAACTCGATTCTTCTGAATTCTGTACACTCTGGCTTCGGCTTTCCTGTCATTCTCGGACTAAATATATCTGTGCTGTTTACTTATCCCCTAATTCTAGTGACTATTAAAAATTCGTCGACTATCTTACTTCTACAATGGAACACATTCAATCCATTTCTTCTTTCTCTGAAATCTCCATTTTAGGAGATTTCAATGTTCTCCACCACCTTTGGCTCTCCTCTCCTTTCACTGATCCACCTGGTGAACAAGCCTATATCTTTTCTATCCTTAATGACCTAGAGCAGCTTGTACAGAACCCTATCCGTATCCCTGACCGCCTTGGAGAGAGCTCCAACATACTTGACCTCTTCCTTACAACTAATCCTTCTGCTTACACTGTTAATCTTTTCTCTCCGTTGGGCTCCTCTGATCACAACCTTATCACCTTAACCTTTCTTATCACTCCGGTGTGGCCTGTGGACCCTCCGGGGAAACGTCGTCTGTGGCATTTTGGAGCCGCGGATTGGGAGGCCCTCAGGCAGTACTACTTTGATTTTCCCTGGAATGATTATTGCTTCCATAGCCGGGAGCCATCTGAGTGTGCCTTGTGCATTACGGAGGGTATTCTCTCGGGCATGGAAGCATACATTCCTTCCTCGTATCCTTTGTCTAATGCAAGAATGCCTTGGCCTAATCACGCTTGTTCTAATGCTGTCTGCAACAAGGAGAGGGCCTACAAAAGGTACCGGAGCCAACCTACCCCTGAATCACATCATCTTTACGTTTCTGCCCGGAATCGTGCTAAGTCTGTTCTTCGCTCTGCAAAAAATAATTTCATCCGTACTAAATGCTCTCAACTCTCCAACTCTAATTCTTCCAGCTCCTTCTGGCACCTCGCCAAAAAAATTTCTAACAACTTTACCTCATCATCCTTCCCTTCTCTTTTCTACTCTGATGGTTCTGTAGCTATTTCTTCTACTGATAAAGCAGATCTCTTCGCACAGACTTTCTCCTCCAATTCCATCTTAGACGATTCCGGTGCTGTTCCTACATCACTTCTCCTCTCTGACTTCCTCATGGCTGACATTAAAATTTCTTCAGCTGATGTATTTTCTGCCATCACAGGCCTCAATACTAAAAAGGCATATGGGTGTGATGGAGTCCCTCCTGTTGTTCTCAAGAACTGTGCTTCTGTGCTTACACCCTGCCTAGGGAAACTCTTTCGCCTTTGTCTGTCAACTTGTACCTTTCCTTCTTGCTGGAAGTTTACTCTTATTCAGCCAGTCCCAAAGAAGGGTGACCACTCCCGACCCTCCAAGTATCGTCCAATTGCTTTAACGTCCTGTATTTCAAAAGTTTTCGAGTCAATTCTGAATAGAAACATTTTAAGGCATCTTTCCTATCACAACCTTCTTTCTAATCGTCAGTACGGGTTCCGTCAGGGACGCTCCACTGGCGATCTTCTCACCTACCTTTCAGACTCCTGGTCATCCTTCTTTCGGGACTTTGGCGAAAGCTTTGCCATTGCACTTGACATCTGAAAGGCTTTCGATCGAGTCTGGCATAAATCTTTAATTTCCAAACTGCCCTCCTACGGTTTCTATCCTTCTATCTGTGCCTTCATCGCTAGCTTCCTTTCTGGTCGTTCTATAGCCGCTGTTGTAGACGGCCATCGTTCTTCTCCTAGATCTATCAACAGTGGTGTTCCTCAGGGCTCTGTCCTATCACCAACTCTCTTCCTTTAATTCATCAATGACCTTCTAAGCTGTACATCTAACCCTATCCACTCATACGCTGAAGACTCCACCCTGCATCTTTCCATTCAGTTTCCGCAACGCCCATCTCAGCAGTTATTTCAACAAACAAGGGATGAGGCTATGGCACACCTAATGTCTGACTTGGCTCATATCTCTGACTGGGGTAAAAATAATCTTGTTGTTTTTAATCCATCTAAGAATCAGTTTTTACACTTATCAACCCGACAAAATCTTCCACAGGTATACCCACTAATGTTTAATAATATTCAGCTTAATCCTGCATCATCCTTGAACATGCTTGGGGTTTCATTTACTAGGGACTTATCTTGGAAAGATCATATTACATCTCTTGTAAAATCTGCTTCCAAGAGATTACTGTAGGTGTGCTAAGCCGACTCCGTTCTTTCTTTACCCCTGCGCAATTGTTGAGTCTATGCACGGGTTTTATCCGCCCCTGTGTGGAGTACAACTCTCATTTGTGGGGAGGCTCCGCGCATACAGCTCTTCTCAATAGGGTGGATTCAAAGGCTTTTCGTCTCATTAACTCTCCTCTTACTGACTCCCTTCAACCTTTGTCTCTTCGTCGCACTGTTGCATCTTTATCTCTTTTCTGTCGCTACTTTAATGGTCACTGCTCCTCTGAACTGTCTGCATGCATTCCTCCACCTTTACGACGGGCGAGTAGCACCCGTCTAGCAGCAAACTCTCATCCCGTTTCTGTCCAACTCTCTAATGCAAGAGTTAACCGTTACTCCCAGTCCTTCAATTATGCAACAGGTCAACTCTGGAACTGTCTCCCTCTGTATTTCCTGCTACTTATGATCTTCAGTCTTTCAAACGCAGTGTGTCCAGGCATCTCGAAATGAAGAGATCTTGAATTTGGCTCTCTATTGTATTTTGTTCTTTTTTTTTTTCTTGGAGGGAAATGTTATTGCGGGCTCATGGCTTTTGGTTCCTTCTTCCTCGCATTAAAAAAAAAAAAGATGCCATTATCACGTAAGGGGTGGCCATTTGACTTTGAGTTATTTGTTTTACAGGGAGGGGCACTAACCCTCCACCAACCCACTTGCTGACACGTAGGTAGCACGTATGGTTTGGTTATATGGTTACCACCCAGCGTTGTAAATGGTTTCTTGGCTTACAGGAAACCATTTGGCTTGTCACTTACTGTATAGCCACCTGTAAAGGAAAGAAAAGCAATAAGAAGTGACAGGAAAGATGGGAGAAATAGGAAGAGAGGAGGGCAGGCACAGAAAAAGAATGATACCGGCTAAGGTAGAAGTAGGCAGCACTACATCAAGTGAATGGATGATGGTCGCCTCTACCTAAAAATAACATCAATATCAGTAACAACGTCATTTGTTGATAATAGTAAAAATAATAACAATAAAAACAGAATAATAATAACAACAATAGCAATAACAATTACAACCACAACAATAATAATAATAATAATAATAATAATAATAATTATTATTATTATTATTATTATTATAATAATTATAATAATAATAAAATACCAACTTCACAAAGTAGCATAAAATCGTTTATCCACCTTGAGATATCCCTGCAAAACCTCAGTAAAAATATTGATTAAAGATTCAAGTAATGTAATTTTTATGATGTATTCGTGGTAAGCAATATTTTTATGTATCTCATATCTGCAAACAGTATTAATAATGTAAATTTTGACAGATATGGGCCTAAAGCAGTTCAACACCTTTAAGAGAAGATGACTATGCCTGTACATTTTGTGCCATTATGTAACAGACCAGAGAAAATTATAGTAAGACTGACCTAGGAAATCTCTCTCTCTCTCTCTCTCTCTCTCTCTCTCTCTCTCTCTCTCTCTCTCTCATATCTACATTAATTTAAGCGGAAGCACCTGTAGGACTGACCCAATCACAGCCTCACGATAAGGATTTACACTCGCAATGTTCCTCACCCTAGGGAAATCTCTTATGATGTCCCACTTTAGAGAAGCCCCATGAGATCTCGCATAAATCCTATATTTCTGTATCAGTTATCTGTGACTAGGAGAAAAGAAAAGATGTCAGTAGCATTTAGATTATTATTTGCTACCTCCCTTTCCTTGGGGGAAGCAGCCTAGGTATATAGATAGATAGATAGATTTGCGGAGAGAGAGAGAGAGAGAGAGAGAGAGAGAGAGAGAGAGAGAGAGAGACTAAACATAGAGAATGCGGGGAGAGAGAGAGAGACTGTATATCTGTGCCCCTAAACAGTGGGCCTAATGTATCTGCTTGTACACTCACGTGTCTGTATGTAGATATGTGTATGTGTATGTGGTCTGTGTGTTACTGCGACACCTGCCACGTCTCAGTATGTGGACGGGATAAAATCTGCACTTGGGGGTCCTTATATCCCATGATTCACGTCCCACATACGGTAGAGATGAAATAGTATTACTTATTATCAGGCAGCTCTTATAATAATAATAATAATAATAATAATAATAATAATAATAATATCATTGACGATGTAGCATAGACTTACTCCGCCAAAATACATACCTTTTTTTCCTCAGTATAAATAATTAAGTAATTGCTAAGCGTAGTTATTTGTCTATTAGGATTTAGTATAGGTTACCGATTTGTCTGTCAGGTGATTAGTTTAAGGGTCTTTAGAGTAGGCATTTTAGTTTATAAGTAATATAAGGTTAGAAATAAAAAAATAAAAAAAAAACTACTAAAAAATTATTAAATAAAAATTATATATATATATATATATATATATATATATATATATATATATATATATATATATATATATATATATGTACAATACGTGTGCATGAAAGTGTGAATGTTCATATGAATGTATGTGTGTATGTATATATATATGTTCATATATATATATATATATATATATATATATATATATATATATATATATATATATATACCTTAATGACCAGGGGCTCCGGCCCCAATGGTCGATAGGCAAAAAAAAAAAAAAAAAGCAGTACCATAGTGAATGTGGCAAGCACACAGTTTTTAGGACGAAGCGAGACAAACAGTATTAGACAGAGCTATTGAACGGTGTGGGGCGGAGAGTACGTTTAATAGCTCAGCATATCTAAGGGTAGATGACTAGCTCAGTATTGTTTCTAGAATTAAGTGTCCAGATGGAAGATAATTATTGTAGTCAGATTGATGTAGGAAATGTCCATACTCTCTCTCTCTCTCTCTCTCTCTACATTTCCTTACCTACACAAGAGCTGCCTGGTAACAAGTAATACTGTTTCATGTCTGTGGGACGTGAATCGAAGAAAATTAGAAATCCTTACCAGACCTAAACCCGCCCACATGCTGAGGCAGGACAGGCGTAGAACACATTCCAAATATAGAAATACACATACGTACACATACATACAGCCACGTGAATGTACTTTACACACAGATACATTCTTTCCACAAATATACAGATACATCCATTAACATGCGAACTGCACACACACACACACACACACACACACACACACACACACACAGTAATTTAATACGAAAACTAAAGAAAAACACACATGTGAATCACTGACATAAGTCATTGGTTAGTCTCTCTCTCACTCTCATCGTGATTAGTGAAAGATGTAACTTAGTTTCTTCTATTATTTTTCTTATACTTGTTTTAAATTACGGAAAGTAACACTGAAGTAACGGATTGATGCAGTCACAAATGGCTTCTCGTTTTTTTTTTTTTTTTTTTTGCCTATCGACCATTGAGGCCGGAGCCCCTGGTCATTAAGGCAAAATATACACATGTATATACATTTACACATATATACATATATATATGAACATATATATATACATACATACATTCACACATCCATGCATATGAACATACACACTTTCATGCACACGTACATATAATAATTTTTATTTTATTATTTTGTAATTTTTTTTTTTTTTATTTTTTTTTTTACCTTATATTACTTATAAACTAAAATGCATAATGTAACGACCCTAAAACTAATCACCTAACAGACAAATCGCTAACCTATACTAAATCCTAAGAGACAAATAACTAGACTTACACTAATGTTAAAAAAGCCTCGACCAAGAGATTACCATCGACTGCAGATATGTAATGCCATTCTACATGACATACCTGCACTCATCACCTGCTGACTGTCAGTCGAGGCACAGCCTAATATAGGAGACATCAATATATGAAAGGGAACCAGACGAGTCAGGAACATTTCCATATACGTCAGCTGTCGTCCCTAGTTAGAATAACTTAAGCAAGATTGTATAATGTATTTGCATAATTTGTACAAAAAGTGAAGAACCTCGCCCAGCAGACCACCATCGACTGCAAGTGCCCAATACCTTCCTATATTGCACACTTGCACTCATCAGCTGGTGACTGTCAGGCGAGGGACTTGGCTTAATGTAGGGGACATCTATATTAGAAATAGATCAGTGGGAGGAGGAACTATTTCAAATATGTTAACTGTCAACCCTAATTAATATTACAATATATACATATTAACCTTTGATAAAAACCATAACCACACAGTAAAAAAGTCACATCACTCTGATCAGTCCGGTCTCTCTCAAGAAAGCCATCAATTTATCAGTCATAACAATGTCCCCATCACCTAGGATGGTGGAAAGGGTGAAAGGGACGTCTACTGCACCGCAGTAATGGCTTCTCTAAAGTGAACCACCTTATGGGGTTTTGCATGGGTGACAACCTTGCAAGTGAATATCCTTTTATACTGTCTGACTGACTGGACCGGTCTACAGATGATTCCGCTTATGGAAATATAGATTTTTTTTTTTTTTTTTTTTTTTTTTGAGAGAAACTATGATCAAGAATGCGGAGAGAGAGAGAGAGAGAGAGAGAGAGAGAGAGAGAGAGAGGGAGGGGGGGGACTAACCTAAGACTTCGTTTATATCTGTGCCCCTAGTGTATCTGCTTGTACAATCACGTGTCTGTATGTAGGTATGTGTATGTGGATGTGGTCTGTGTGTTACTTCAACGCCTGCCACGTCTCGGCATGTGGACGGGATAAGAGCTGCACTTGGTCCTTATATCCCATGACTCACGTCCCACACAGAGATGAAATAGTGTTACTTGTTATCAGGCAGCCCTTACATCAATAATAATAATAATAATAATAATAATAATAATAATAATGATAATATCTGTGATGTAGCATATACTTACTCCGCCACAATATATACCTTTATTTCCTCAGTATAAATACTTAAGTAGGTTGCTAATTTTGTAGTACCATGGTGAATGTGGCAAACATACAATATTTGAGAAATGGATTCGATGACAGTATTAGACAGAGTTTTTGAGAAGTGTGGGTGGAGAGTACGATTAATAGCTCAGCATATCTGAGGGTAGATGACTATCTCAGTATTGTTTCTGGAATTAAGTGTACAGATGAAGATAATTGTGGTCAGATTGATGCAGGAAATGTCCATACTCTCTCTCTCTCTCTCTCTCTCTCTCTCTCTCTAAATTTACATTTCCTTACCTACACAAGAGCTGCCTTGTATCAAGTAATACTGTGGGACGTGAATCAAAGATAAATAGGAATCCTTAGCGGACCTTAACCCGCCCACATGCTGAGGCGGGACAGACGTAGGACTAACACACATTACAAATATACACATACGTACACACATACAGACACGTGAATGTACACACAGATACATTCTTTCCACAAATATACATACAGACAGATAGATCCATTAACATGTGAACCGTACACACACACACACACACACACACACACACACACACACACACACACACACACACACACACACACAATAATTTAATAAGCAAACTAGAGAATCACATACACACAATGAGCACGTAAAACACTGGCATAGATCATTGGTTAGTCTCTCTCTCTCTCTCTCTCTCTCTCTCTCTCTCTCTGCATATTCCTGACCAGTAGAAAATGTAACTCAGTTTCTACTGTTATTTTTCTTATACATGTTTTACATTACCGAAAGTAATACTGAAGTAACGGATTGATGCAGAGTCACAAAGGGCTTCTGTAAAGGGAACCACCTTATGGGGTTTTGCTTGGGTGACAACCTTGCAATTGAAAATCCTTTTATATTGTCTGACTGACTGGGCCGGTCTACAGATGATTCCGCTTATGGAACTGTATATATTTAGAAAGAGAGGGAGAGAGAGAGAGAGAGAGTCCGGACATTTCGTTAGTGTGTATAATTAGGTTCTATTTGGTCAGGTATTTACACAGAGTATTAGGCTAATCACTCGATCTGAACGCTGGACTAATAAACCAACGATCTGTCCCATACAAACCAAAGGTTGGGTATTTTATGCTGTTTGTCGAATTAATTGATTCAAAATAAATTTACAGCTCCCAATGCTGTCCTTACAGTGATACATCAATAATTTATTTTTATATTGTTACTGAGGTTATAGAGTTATCTATTGTGGTGTAACAACTATATGCTCTTTCATTTAGGTTATTATTATTATTATTATTATTATTATTATTATTATTATTATTTCAGAGATGAAATTATTATAATTATAAAGCATCTCCATATAAATGACGAAGCTTCTTTTCGTCAGTATTAATATTCTTCTACAGACTTGTTTCTTTGATCTTGATATTACAAAATGAAGATAGCCTACGGGGAGGCGGTGGCTGAATCGGTAGAGAGGTGGCCTGTAGTCCAAACTGACCCGGGTTCAGATCCCACTGTGACAGGGAACAGTTTAAGGATTTCATAAATTTCATAAAAATCAGACTTTACTGATCTACCAGAAGACACGCCCACATGTAAAAATACCCCCGCTAATACCAATACACCAGTCCTGTATGAGACAGCCCTAGCATGTATTCAATATTGACGGTGAGTGTTAGCGCCGAAGCGGTGACATGTAGAGGTGTGCGGTACGTAGGAGAACTACTGGGCCTTGAATGCATGCTGTGAAGCCTATGCCCAGTGTCGGACACATAAAACAAAAAAAAAGGTCCATGTGCCAAATAAAAATAACCTTGACCCATTTTTGGAGATGATATAATCGTTTTTAATCTAAAAATTGTATATTTGAAAATTACGTACATCAGAAATCAATTGAGATACAGCTGTTTGGTCGAAACCCCTATGATAGGAAAGATTGCTGAATAATTTTGGCCTATCATTTTGCCATTTAACCTAGTGAAAAGTACCGAATTCAAATTTGCTCAGTATTTTCTTTTCAACACATTTTTGAGAAAATCACAAAAACTTTAAAGCTGTACCTCTTCAGATATATAGTTGTTGTCTTTCTTATGATCTGAAGGAAAAATGGTTACAGTTAAGCATACAATTAGACAGTTACTGAGACCAACGCAGAAGTTACGTTTGCGTTCTTCGACACCTTTGTTTTCAGAGGTTGTTCTTACGCAAGTGGTTACTATTGGGTTATTAGAGTTTATTTATATTATACATATCTTTTTCAGTTAGGATAAAATGTAGGTGGATTAATATCTGCAGTTAGGATTCATTTTATCCTTTGATACATGTCCCATCAAGAGATGAAACAGTTCCTGAGCATGAAACGAATGTTGATAATAACAGTAATGTTAACGCCAAGTTACCTACTCATTGTGTAGCTACAAGGGTGCTTCGCCATCTATCTGTCTATCTATCTATCTCTATGGCAAAGCATCCTTGTGGCCACACAGTATGAGTAGGTCATATTATTTTTATGAATGATGAATGGGAATAGACAGAACAGAGCTACAGAAAATTTGATTGGTTTTGGGGGTGTGCAGAGTAGAAATGCAGTGATAGGAAACATGGCACTCTTGCAGGTGAAGAAAGCTGTGAAACGGCTGAAAATTGGGAAAGCAGCTGGGGTTGAGGTGTATGCAGAGATGATTAAGTGTAGTGGAGAGAGCGGAGTGAAGTGCTTGTTGGAGATATATAAGAAGGTATGGATGAGTGAAACTGTGGCAGCAGAATGGAAAAAGGTTGTGATTGTACCCCTGTACAAAAATAAAGGTGAACGAAGTGAGTGCAAGAATTATCGTGACATAAGTTCATTGAGTATGGTAGGGAA
>NC_137012.1:7544642-7552142 GCF_032717465.1 Coenobita brevimanus
CTATCAAGCACTAAACCACACAACAGAACACCACACCACATTATACCACATCATACAATACACCACACCACATCATACATCATAAAACACCAGTACACCGTCACACACCAAGCCACCCTTTCCACTTACCACACCAGTTCCACACTATCGGACACCATCCCAAAGCACATCACTTCACTACTCCACACCATACCCAACCACAACAATACTATCAAAACCACCCACAGCACACCGTTTCACCACCCCACACCACACACACACACACACACACACACACATATATATATATATATATATATATATATATATATATATATATATATATATATATATATATATATATATATTTGTTTGTTTTGTTTTGGTGGGGAGAGTGATTGGAAGGTATTGTGCAAGGTGGTGTGGTAGTGTGGTGTGGTGTAATGGGACGTCATTATCAGTCATCTAACCAGTAATTGTGTATTAATTTTGCAGTATATATACATGTACGTATAATATGGTTCAGTATGGTGGAGGCAGAGGTAGAGTGGTATGACGTGGTATCGTGGACAGAGAGATAGTGTGGTGTGGTGTGGTGTAGAGAGAGGTAGTTTAATGTGGAGTGGTGTGGTATGGTGTGGTATGGTGGACTGATGTATAGTATGGTTTGGTGTTGTGTGGTGGAATTACTTATGGTATGACAGTGTTCTTGGGCAATGTGCACGTGCAGAGTGGTGCGGAGCGTGATGGTGATGTGGTCTGCTGTGGCACACAACACCCACCCATTACCTCGATTGGCATGGTCTGTAAGTAATGGGAGAGAAATCATAAATTTTAAATATGTACTCATTCAGTACAGTCAGGCTTCTGTGACTCATTCTCAGCTGAATGAAATCGTCTGCTGTTAGCTCGACTGAAATATTATAAAATGTCCCGACCATGAGAAGGTTAACAATCCGCTATTATGATGTATCTTTGTATTTTGTTTTGTTTAATTTACGCTTGTTTATTTTCGGCGGCCGAGGAAGAATTTCGAACTGGTTGGGTTAGATATACAGGGAAGTTCACATATAGCGTTCCTCTTCCACTCCATCAGGCAATGTCTTGTATGTTGCGAGGTTGGCCCAGATACCAGTACCAGTGTCTGTGGGCTCGTACAGACCAGGAGACATGTTGTGTAAGAATGTCCAGTTTCAAACAATGTTAGACAAATCTGTCTTTCACAAGTTAAAGGAGCTTTTTGCTGGTCAATACTCACATGATACAACATGTAGGATCATTCACGATATTCTTGCACTATGCATAAAAAAAAATCATCGTATATATTTTGTATTGTTGGTTTAAGTTTTATTTTTTGCTGCTGATGCTTCTTTGTGAGTGTCACTTTTGTGGACTACAGATTGTGATTTTGAATAGGCAAGAGATGCGTATTTGTTGTTTTATACTGTTTTCTGAATTCGAACCCTTGTCACGAAACTGTTAAACTATACATATAAAAATCACTCTTTATTTTGGTCTGTTGGTTTAAGATCAATTATTTGCTGCTGATGCTTCCTTGATAAGTGCTACCTTTGTGAACAACAGATTATTATTCTGAATTGTCAAGAAAAATATATTCGTTGTTCTATATCGTTATCTTTATTGGAACCCTAGTAAACTGTGAAAGAAAGAAAAAAAAACTATCTATCAGTCTTCTTCTACCTGTCTTAAACCATATATTCCTGTTTTACTCTCGCTGCCACACCCATGGCCACAGCAGCAGACTGAGCCGTGCCCGCAACAAATAAAGTACCGCATAAATAGTGTTGCGTGCAGCGCTGTGTGGACCATACTGTATACAGCTTTCATTAACCCCCTCTGCCAAGTAGCACTCGTAAGCCAAAAAAAAAAAAAAAAAAAAAAATCGTCTGGTACTAACAAGAATACTACTACTACTACTACTACTACTGCTACTACTACTTTTTTTAAAAAATAAAATCACCTCCATCCATTGGGGAATTATATTGTGAAGATTATTATTATTATTATTATTATTATTGTCACTATTATTATTACTACTACTACTACTACTACTGCAATAATAATAATAATAATAATAATAATAATAATAATAGAAGTAGTAGTAGTAGTAGTAATAATAATAATAATAATAATAATAATAATAATAGTAGTAGTAGTAGTAGTAGTAATAGCAATTGCAGTAGCAGTGATAATAATAAATAATAATAACCGTAGTAGTAGTAGTAGTAGTAGTAACCTCATCTCATCTGAACGTGAACCCGGTGGCCTGAACGCTGTAGCGGCTGTTCTCCCACAATCTGTCACCCATCCTTCTCGAGGGATAGCGAAGAGACTGAGAGACGGTTGCATACCAGGGCAGCTCCACCGCCCTGTCATATCCAATATCCATTGAATACAGTGTCTACTCACGGGCCGGCCGGGAGCGAAAGAAAACGCACCAGCTTCTGGGTGCCGACGTCACACTCTCCTCTCTCTCGTCTCCCGCGTCCCAGCTCATACCTTACATTGTTATATCCAGAAATATCTTATTCTTTCTTACCATATCTTAACATGTACTTGCACATTGTGTCAGAAATGATGTAAATAAAGAATATACGAATGTCTACCCAAACAATTTATTGGTTTTAGTCATAGCATGCTCATATCATTTATAAGATTGGAATCAGTATTTAAGCATATTGACTAGATAATTGTCTCATGTCATACAGTTCATTGAATATGAATTTCTTTCTCTCTCTCTCTCTCTCTCTCTCTCTCTCAGAATTTTATGCATCTCAGTTTACTCATTTTGTTTACAGTTTTTATGGATGAAATTGTTATTTTTGTTATTTAGTACTCGCATTCTATAAAGCATACGACAGCATGCAAAATAAATAATTACTTCATAAGGCAGAGAAACAAATTCAGCTGTTTGGCAAGATTCTGGGCAGTGGCTTTTGCAGGTTGCAGGGCTTAGCTCTATGACGACAAATAACTTGTCCATTGTTTTTAATTTTTCAAGGATTTCAAAGCTAGAGTTCATAAATTTTTCATTTCCCTCGCTAATTGCACCAATCCGTGTGTCTTGTGTGTTTGATGCCCTTGAACCGATGTACTCATATTGAGGAAATTTATGAGATAAGAATCCACCAAAATACGCTAGATAGCCATCTCCTGTTGCTGTTAACCATCGCGTTAGGTCACACTCGGAAAAAAATAGTTCACTTGTGAGGTCAAAATACAACATGGAGAAAAAAAAGTGATGATGTGAACATGTCAGAGGTCATTTTCCAGCTTCAATGATGAACATGCTCCATTGTCTGAGGATGGCGAAGAAAATCTCCAGTGTGATCTGACCCTGTCTGCAATGGTGTTCTGCTTGTCAGATGAAAACGGTGAACCAGAGGCAGAGGGTATGGACAAGGAAATTTTTCAGACAACTTGGAATTAGAAGTTAAAGGGTTAAAAGAAGTTATTGAGGAAGAGGGCCTAGCGTATTTTGTTGGATTCTTAGTTCATAAATTTCCTCAATATGGCTACCTCGGTTCAGAGGCATCAAACACAGAACACATATGGATTGGTGCAATTAGCAGGGAAAGTGAAAAATTGATGAAACCTAGCTTTGAATTCCTAGTAAAATTAAAAACAATAGGAAAGTTATTTATCATCATGGAGCTAAAGCCCTGCAACCTGGAAAAGCCACTGTCCGAATCTAGCCAGTCAAATTGCTGAATTTGTTTCTCTGCTTTATGAAGTAATTACTTATTTTGTTCGTTGTCGTATGTTTTTTGGAATGCGAGTACTGAAAAAAAAAAAAATCTCATCCAGAAAAACTAAGAAAAAAAAGTAAATTCATAAGATAATAAATAGATGTATAAATATACTGACTGCTTGAGAGAGAGAGAGAGAGAGAGAGAGAGAGAGAGAGAGAGAGAGAGAGAGAGAGAGAGGTTCATATTCAATGAACTTTAAAGTATGACATGAGATAATTTTCGAGTCCATATGCTTAAACACTGTTTCAAAGCTTATAATGATATGAGCAGGGTATGACTGAAACCAATACAGAGTTTGGCTGGAGATTAGTATGTTATTTATTTGCCTTTTTTCTGACATAATATCCAACCACATGTTAAACTTTGATAGGAAAATAAGAAAAATTTTGCAGTGTAACAGTGTAAGGTATGCACTGGGACGGGGGAGACGTCATCACCCAGGAGCTGGCATGTTTTCTTTAGCTCCCGGGCGGCCCGTGAGTAGACATTGTATTCTATGGATATTGGTCATATCCGTCCCACCAGTGAAGGTGTCCCTCTCCAGTACCAGCAGCAAGGAAGTTATACAAAATTCATCATCGTAGCGAAAAAAAATCAACCAGCTTACATAATCGCGTCCATTAATTAGGGTGACAACGAGTAAGATAAATGAGAGAGAGAGAGAGAGAGAGAGAGAGGGGGGGGGGGAGCTATGGGGAGGGAAAGTAATGCTGATAAAAAACATATAGGAAGTGGACCAAGGAAAGATATTATATTGACAGAGAGACAGGTAAATATAATGCGTGTTGGTATCGAAAGAGAAACTCACTGATGCAAGCCAATTGATTCATGTGTGTGTGTGTGTGTGTGTGTGTGTGTGTGTGTGTGTGTGTGTGTGTGTGTCACTTGTTTCTGCACGCGTATGTGTAATTGATATGTATTCGCGTGTGTTGGTGGTATGTGGGGACGCTCACCATCCACTCACTCGATGTAGTGCTGTTTTGGGTGTCTACCCTTTCCTCTCTTCTTTCCTTCCTCTTCTGTCTTTCTTTCCTTCATTCTTTCCTCTTCCTTCTGCCTATGAGTGACTCTGCACTGAGTGACAAGCCAAATGGTTTCCTGTACACCAGGAAACTATTTACTACACTGGGTGGTAACCATATAACCAAATTATGGCACAGATGAAAACTGAGGGGGTCCTGATTAATGTCATCAGTGCATATGCCCTGCAAGTGGAGTGTGACTG
This sequence comes from Coenobita brevimanus, assembly GCF_032717465.1. Lineage (NCBI taxonomy): Eukaryota > Metazoa > Arthropoda > Malacostraca > Decapoda > Coenobitidae > Coenobita > Coenobita brevimanus. The sequence continues at coordinate 7,549,620 of NC_137012.1, forward strand.
GAAGGAAAAGGAAGAATTTTGGAGTGAAGTAGAGGAAGTGATTCAGAGCATACCCAGGGAAGAAAAAGTGGTTATGGGAGCGGATCTGAATGGGCACATTGGAGAAGGAAATAGTGGTGACGAGGAGGTGAAAGGCAGGTACGGTGTCGGGGAGAGGAACGCTGAGGGTCAGATGGTTGTTGATTTTTCAAAACGGATGGAAATGGCTATAGTAAACACTTATTTCAAGAAGGAGGAGGAGCACAGGATTACGTATAAGAGTGGGGGAAGATAGTTTAAATGCTATGTTTGAGATGCAATTTGAAAGAACTCAGTGATTGTAAGGTAGTGCCAGGGGAGAGTGTAGTAAGACAGCATAGAGTGTTGGTTGGAAAGATGAGTTTGGAAGTGAAGACAAGGAGGAATAGTGAGAGCTGAACCAAGGATTAGGTGGTGGAAGCTGAAGGAACAAGACTTCAGTAATAAATTTAAGGATGAGGTGAGCCAGGCTTTCGGAGGCAGGGAAGACGAGGATGGATGGGCAATTATCTCAGAAGTGGTGAGGAAGAAAATCAAGAAGGTACTTGGGGTGACATCGGGATAGAGGAGGGAAGACAAGGAGACTTGGTGGTGGAATGAGGAAGTACAGGACAGCATAAATAGGAAGAAGCAGGCTAAGAAGAATATGGATAGACACAGGGACGAAGAAAGCATTCGGGAGTATAAGGAGAAGAGGAACATAGCCAAGAAAGAGGTTGCTAAGGCAAAAGAAAAGGCATACCAGAAGCTGTACGAGAAGTTGAATAGTAGAGAAGGGGAAAAAGACCTGTACCGATTAGCCAGGCAGAGAGACAGAGCTGGGCGGGATGTGCAGCATGTTAGAATGATAAAGGATGCAGATTGCAATGTACTGACAAGTGAGGAGAGTGTACTAAGGTGGAAGGAGTATTTCGAAGAGTTGCTGAACATAGAAAATATGAGAGAGGGAAGGTTGGAAGAGTTGGAGGTAGTGAGTCAGAAAGTGCAAGAGATCAGCAGAGAGGAAGTGAGGAATGCCATGAGGAGGATGAAGGATGGCAAGGCAGTGGGCCCAGATGGTATGCCAGTGGAAGCATGGAGGAGCTTAGGAGAGATGGCTCTGACATGGTTTACCAGAGTGTTTAATAAAATCCTGGAAGGTGAGAGGATGCCGGAGGAGTGGAGAAAAAGTATTCTAGTTCCGATTTTCAAGAACAAGAGTGATGTGCAGTGCTGCAGCAACAACAGAGGTATAAAGCTGATCAGCCATGCAATGAAGATATGGGAAAGAGTGGTGGAAGCTTGGCTGAGAAAAGAAGTGAGGATCCGCGAGGAGCAATTTGGTTTTCATACCAAGGAGAAGTACTATAGATGCCATATTTGCTTTGAGAATGGTGATGGAGAAGTACAGAGAAGGCCAGAAGGAGTTGCATTGTGTTTATACACTTGGAGAAAGCTTATGATAGGGTACCGAGAGAGGAGCTGTGGTACTGTATGAGAAAGTCAGGAGTGGCAGAGAAGTACGTGAGGGTGGTGAAGGACATGTACTACGACAGTGTAACAGCAGTGAGATGTGCAGTAGGAATGACTGAAGGTTTGAAGGTGGAGGTGGGATTGCATCAAGGATCGACTTTGAGCCCCTTCTTGTTTGCAATGGTGATGGACAGATTGATAGATGAGATTACACAGGAGCCTCCGTGGACAATGATGTTTGCGGACGACATTGTGATATGTAGTGAGAGCCAGGAGGAAGCTGAGGCAGAGCTTGAGAGATGGAGATATGCACTGGAGAGAAGGGGAATGAAAGTAAGCAGAAGCAAGACTCAGTACATGTGTGTAAATGAGAGAGATGACAGGGGAACCGCGAGGCTGCAAGGTGTTGAGGTGGCAAAGGTAGATGAATTCAAATACTTGGGGTCAACTGTACAAAGTAATGGAGAGTGTGGTAGAGAGGTAAAAAAAGAGAGTGCAGGCGGGATGGAGTGGGTGGAGAAAGGTGACAGGAGTGATCTGTGACAGAAGGGTCTCTGCAGAAATGAAAGGGAAAGTTTATAAGACTGTAGTGAGGCCAGCCATGTTGTACGGAATGGAGACAGTACCACTGACAAAAAAACAGGAGGCACAGTTGGAAGTAGCAGAATTGAAGATGTTGCGTTTTTCACTAGGAGTGACGAGGTTGGACAAAATTAGAAATGAACATATTAGAGGGACAGCGCACTTAAGTCAGTTTGGAGACAAAGCTAGAGAGGCGAGACTGAGATGGTTTGGACATGTGTGGAGTAGGGATGAGGAGTATGTAGGGAGGAGGATGCTGGAAATGGAGTTATCAGGCAGGAGAAAGAGAGGAAGGCCAAAGAGAAGGTGTATGGATGTAGTGAAGGAGGATATGCGGGTGGTAGGTGTAAGAGAAGAAGATGCAGAAGACAGAGTAAGATAGAGACGGGTGATCCGCTGTGGCGACCCCTAAGGGGAGAGCCGAAAGGAGAAGGAGAAGAAGATGGCACCTGGTGATTTAGTGGGGTAATT